>NC_056748.1:711824663-711832163 GCF_019279795.1 Protopterus annectens | reverse complement strand
CAGTCACCCTTTCTAACCCATGAATGGCCACGGTGGTCCTGGCTCCAGGGGGGTAGTACTGGGGACACTTAAGTTAGGAGCAAAAGGAGTAACACTTAGCAGCAGATGGTCAGCTGGAGACATTGTGAATGGAATAACCATTAAATGCTAAAAGAAGACATTTAACTGTGATGGTATATTAGCTTATTGTTTTATTTGCTAATTAAAGCATGCGTCTACACTTTCATGGTTTGAGTATCTACAAGTTATTATTGTTTTATTTGCTAATTAAAGCATGCGTCTACACTTTCATGGTTTGAGTATCTACAAGTTAGGTAGCACAAAGATACAAGTTAAGTAGTGCAAGTTAGTGTGGGCATTGCATCACAACTGTCTCTCCTATGGAAAGACTGTAAGTATTACTTAATATGTTTAAAACTGTTATTTCAATGTTCAGTCTTTATAATCTACTAGGCCATGTAACTTAAACGTTGTATTTTTCTCTGTTTAAATTGCAGTTTATGAATATGTATATTTGCAACCATGGTAAACAGAATTTCTGTAGGGGGAACAGCATAGAATTATAATATGAGAATTTCTATGTATTCCATCAGTTCTGTTACATTTTTGCATGTGCTTGAGCTTTGTAGCATGCTTATGGCTGTATTCCTTTTCTGCTTTGCATGGACTTCAGAGATCTGGAGAGGGTCCTTAGCAGAACAGCTTTGTGGGGGAAAAGGAGAGAAGCTTGCTAGCCCAAAAAAGGTTTCTCTGCAAGCCTAAGTCCTGCTGGTGTTATAGTCTTAGCCTTAATGGGAAACAGAAAGAAGCTACCAATACAAGTCTATCATTTCTATTATTTCAGTAAGCTTGTAACTATTTCAGTGATATTTAATACTTCTGTGCTGCATTTATTTTTTTGTTGAATTTATTACCATTTTTCAGCCTGAACTTGTTAAAGAAACTCCATCTGTTGTTATTCTACTGCTCTTAGTTTGTTTTACAATATTATGAAATTGTTTAACCTCCTCTGATACTGCAAAAGCTATTCTGAGTGAGTCTACCAAAATATTTCTAAGTTTTGCAAAGTTTTTGTATGTTGTGAACATTTCTCAGAGTTAGTGAACTTAATTCCAAGGATTCCTGATACTGATGGAATTCTTACTTCTGTTGTAAAGCATTTGTTACTCAAAGCCAGTTTGTTTTACAATGGAAGAGTTCTTTTGCACTCTGGTGGGAGCACAGAGCTAAATTCAATCTATCCAAGGTGGGAACTACTGGTTGATAGCTTATTGTGTTTTTATCTGATTGGCCTGAGGGTTTAACTTTATAAAAGTCATTCATCCTGCTATTATAAAAGCCACACATTTGCGAGATGTGCAAGTGTGGTCCCCTGTGCTTGCATATAAGTAAACCTCTCCAGTTTAAAATCCTCTATAGGAAACAATCTCCATAGTCTCCCACTGTTCACAGCTGCTTCAAAGAGTTGCCAGTTTGTGCAGAGGGTGGTACCACTGCAGGTCATCTAATAGTATGCTAATAAACACTGTCACTTTGACCTTTAAGTGACTGTCCCTTACTCCTTCCCATCTAGAAATTGTTTCCTTGTCTTACATGGTATAGGCTAGATTCAGACCTGCTGAATCTAGACTGTGCTCTTAGACCAGCCATTTTACATTAAGTGGGCCTCCCTGCACCTTTGTGGCAGAAGCATGTAGCTCAGAACCCATCTGAGTGGGGATTACTGGAGAAAGGCTCAGTTTGGGGCTTTCCCATTGGTAGTTGTGTTAAAACTGCTTACATTTGCCAGTATGCATATCTCATATTTGTGTGTGTTATGCTCAGTTTACTGGAGCTGCACAACATTTGGCAACTTTAACCAGAGGTCTGGAGTGCATCTGCATTGAAATCCAAGGCATCCACTGAAAACAATGAAAAATCTCTAGAGAATAAGTCATCTCTGCACTCGCCAAGGCCAAAAACATGGTCTCAATAGGATCAGATAGTATCCCAGGTCATTTACTAAACAATCTAAAACAAGACCTAATGAACCCACTTGGCATTCTCTTTAATTATAGCTTGAGAACTGGCTATGTTCCTGCAGAATGGAGAACAGCAACAGTAATCCTCCTGCACAAAGAGGGGCCAGCAACTGACCCTGGGAACATCAGATCCATACGTCTAACAAGCCTCATCTGCAAGGCCATGGAAAGAATTATCATGGACCTTATCAACAATGACATAGGCAACCTCTAAATGCTGGACCCATCCCAGTTTGGCTTCATTAAGAGTAGACCGTGCTTATTAAACCTGGCAGACCAAAGCCATGGATGAAGGTAAGACAGGACACACAGACTATCTCACCCTTGCACTGTACTTTGTTAACTGTATTAAATTGAATTGCTGCTTCATTTTTGCTGTTTGTAACTAAGTCCAGCTAGCCCACTTCTTTCCCAAATACCTCAAAAGAATCTGGAGACAATGGACGGGCAGTTTCCCATCATTTCTCCTGACAGCTTGACTGATATGGACATCTTGAGACAATGTAGCAATCGCTTCATGTATACTGACAGCCATTTCCTCCTAAAGCAAACTAATGCCATATATGAGAGATGCAAATACACTGTGGAGCTGGAGTCAATTCTCTCATGTAAAAACAAACTAGACATCAAACAGGTTGTCAGCACACATGCTTCACCTCTCACTCAAACCTCACCTCGCACACAAACTAAGGTCATGACACATAAACCTACATACACAGAGGTACTCACTAAAAGCCTACCAAAAGAACAGAGATCTCCCAAACGCACACAAACTACACCAACCACTAAACATAAAGAAACCACTACACATATCAACACCCACACTGTAAAAGTAGCCGACTCCAAATCCAGCTCCAGACAAGTGACAAGTGAAGTACCTCAAGGTTAAGTCCTGGGACAGCTCTTGTTTGGCATCTACTTCTCTGAAGTACAGGCCAACATTAAGGGACTCTGGCTAACATAGTTTGCAGATGACTGCAAACTGGTAGCCATTATTGAAGCCCCAAATGATGTGGATATTCTACAAAAGGGCCTTACAGAAACAGATGCTTGGTGCCAGAGCCATGGGCTCAAGCTCAATGCCAAGAAATGTATAGTTATCCCCTTTGGGAAAAAACTTGTACCCGTGAATTACCACATAGGTGGCAGTACACTAAACACCAAAAGTGTGATAAGAGACTTAGGGACACAGGTGGACAGTGGTCTCACCTTTGATAACCAGATCGCCACAACAGTCAGAAAATCCTTCTATGTGTCACACCTCATCACTAAGGGCTTTTCATCCAGAAAAAAGGAGGTCATTATCCCACTGTACTCATCCCTCATCAGACTCATTATAGAATACAATGCCCTGTTTGGTATGCACCTTTCAAGACATCTGCAACAACTGGAAAGGCCGCAGAAATATCTCACTAAAAGAATCACAGGCCTAAAGCAGATGCCCTATGCTGACCATCTAAAAAAAACTCCAGCTATACTCTGTTGCATATTGTCTACTCAGAGGCGATCTCTGCTTAACGTACAAGGCCATGTCAAACCCAGAGCTGTTGGACATGCTACACTTAAAGAAATCCCAATCCCTCAGAGCCACACTCTCCAGGGATCTAAACCTTGTCATCACAATGAACAAATCATGTTGGAGGGAGAGGTTCCTGACCCAGAGACTCCCCAGACTCTGGAATAGACTGCCCACACATGTCAAGCAGAGCACCTCTTTGGCCCTCTTCAAAAGGAACCTTAATGATTGGATGGGAGATAGGAAATTCACCCCGAGGATCATATCAGTCACCTGCTAGACAGGGGTCCAGGAAAGTAAATATTGTGGGAAGAAACAGCCAGGAAATTGTTATGGCTAGGCTTGTATAAGCCCTAGGGCTGATAGCCTAGTACCAACCTACGAACCTATGAATACATCAGTGTCTCAACAAATAAGTCCCTAAGGCAAAACACATCAAATTTCTTGGTCATAGGTGACTTCATAGTGAGACACACAGATGTCCCCCTCACGAGACTGGACAAGGAGAAGGTCACTGTCAGCTGCCTATTAGGTGCCAGGATCTGACAAATCACGTATGCACTCAAATCCCTCAGCAAGTACCGTTATGCCTCTGTCATAGTCCTTGTTGGAGTGAATTACTTGAGATGTACCTCTCTGGACTATATGAAGAGAGACATGATGGAACTCTCTGATTATATGTCCCAGACATGTATGTCCCTAGCCTTAAGCAGTATCCTACCCTCAGCAGAAAAATGCCACAATATACACAAGAAATGATTGACTTCAACAACTGGCTCATCTTCTGGTGTCAGTCCTGGGGATTCAGTATCTGTTAGCCTGGGAGGATATGGTAGACAGAACTCGCTGCTTTGCTAGAGATAGTCTGCACCTGTCCACCTAGACTTTCAGATACTGGCAAAGACCCTTGCATCCCCCATAGTGCTTTTTAGTCAATGTCAAAAGAATAAATTTTTGAACTTAACAAAATCTAATAGAGGCAAACTCAGAGTTGTGCTGCTTAATACTAGGAGTTTAAACATGAAACTGCTCTCCCTGGAAGCACTCCTCACCTTGAAGGGTGCTGACATCTGTGCAGTTACAGAGACATGGTTCAAGGCTGCTGAAAGTACCGCAGTCAAGCAAGGCTTACCACACATTTAGACCTCAAAATGAGCATGAAGGAACTAAAGGTGGAGGTGTATCCATCTTCATTAAAACCAAATACACTTCAAGACTGATCAAACAGAATGACTCCCTCAAACTACTCCATATCCCATTAACTATTGGGAAAGTACCATACCACATCATTGGTAGTTATAGATCCCCCACCATGAACCAGGGTAAGCACACTTCCTACCTCGTTTTACTGGAATCCCTCACCATACAGCCCAACACCTTACTCATGTGAGATTTCAACTATCCTTCCATAGACTGGGGAACATACACAAGCAAAAACATGCTCGCCTAGAGGTTCCTGGATTTTGCTAATACAAATGATCTGGAACAGATAGTATGCGTTCCACAAGGGGATCTAATGTTCTGGACACAGTATTCATGAACATTAAGGGGTCACTGTTCCCCATGTGTAATGCCCTCCCTGGTTAGGTCAGACCACAAATCAGCCTCGTTTGAATTAACTACTTAAACTGACACCCTCACAGGAACAAAAATTATAAAAAACTTCACCAAAGTTAACTACAGCATACTAAGCAATGGCATAAAAAGCTTCATACCACCAACAATCGCAGACGCCAATGATCACTATGCAAAAGGGTACAAACACTTAAGCGACTACATAACCTCTGCTGTACCTGACTAGATAAAAATCAGGTCTTCCTGTAAAAACAAGCCACCCTGGTGGACTTCAAGTGTAAACAGATTATATAAAAAGAGGAAGAAACTGTTGTCCAAAAGCAAGAGGGATGTCGCCCTGCAGAGGAAGAGTTCCCTCCTAAGCCTAAACAGGAAAATCAGAAATCTTGTAAAGCCTTCTAAACCAAATTGCGAAACTAAAATTGCATCACTAGCCAAGGATAATCAAAAGGCATTCTTTAACTATGTCCGAAGTCTAAAAAGGAATGCCCAGCTATGTGCTGAACTGGTTGTAGATGTGATCACTCATACTACACTGGAAGATATCACCAACCTGCTAGCTGACATATTCAGAGCAAACTTCAGACCCCTATCCCCACCCAACATATCCCAGAGCATACCTGACACCAGTCCTCTGCCTGGTATCTCTAGAGAATAAGTCATCTCTGCACTCGCCAAGGCCAAAAACATGGTCTCAATAGGACCAGATAGTATCCCAGGTCATTTACTAAACAATCTAAAACAAGACCTAGTGGACCCACTTGGCATTCTCTTTAATTATAACTTGAGAACTGGCTATGTTCCTGCAGAATGGAGAACAGCAACAGTAATCCTCCCGCACAAAGAGGGGCCAGCAACTGACTCTGGGAACATCAGATCCATACGTCTAACAAGCCTCATCTGCAAGGCCATGGAAAGAATTATCATGGACCTTATCAACAATGACTTAGGCAACCTCTAAATGCTGGACCCATCCCAGTTTGGCTTCATTAAGAGTAGATCATGCTTATTAAACCTGGCAGACCAAAGCCATGGATGAAGGTAAGACAGGACACACACACTATCTCAACCTTGCCAAGGATTTTGACACAATTCCCCACTCTGGCATCATTGAGAAACTCTCCCAGACAGGGATTAACCCTTATGTTACTAGATGGGTAGCCAAATGGCTCACTGACAGAACACACTCTGTCAAATTAGGTAACTCCACCTCCACCAGCAGACCCATCAGCAGTGGAGTACCACAGGGGTCTGTGCTGGACCTCTTACTGTTTGGCATCTATTTCTCAGAAGTCCAGACCAAAGTAGATGGTCTTTGTCTCACCAGGTCCACTGATGGCTGCAAACTGAGAGCAATGATTGAGTCCCCCAGGGATGTCAACATATTAAAAGAAGGGCTAACACAAACAAATGATTGGTGCCAAAGCCATGGTCTAAAACTAAATACAAAAAAAAATGCATTATTATTCCATTTGGCAAAACTGAATTCCCTACAGTTTACAATACTGACAGCACCTCCCTGAGTTGCAACCCAATGGTATGAGACCTGGGCACACAGGTTGACAGCAATCTGAACTTTGACCACCAAGTTTCCACAGTGATAAGAAAAGCCTTCTATGTAGAACACCTCATAAGCAAGGGTGTACCATCCAGGTCAAGGGATGTTATAACTCCACTGTCCTCAACCCTCATCAGACCACTAATAGAGTATAATGCACCCTTTTGCATGTACCTCACTAGACACCTGCAGCAGCTGGAAAGACCTCAGAAGTTTCTCAGTAAGAAAATACAGGGACTCCAAACCATGACCTATGTGGACAGGTTGAAAGCCCTGTCACTTTACTCTGTACTTATAGGCTGCTGAAAGGTGACTGTGCCTGGCCTATAGAGCAATCTCCAACACTCGCTTAATGGAAATGCTGCATATCTACAAGGGGAAATGGCTCAAGAGTCACACACTTGAGAGATCTCAGCCTACTTTGTGACATTAACAGATCATGCTGGAGAGCAACATATGTCTCCCAGAGACTGCCGCTTCGCTGGAATAGACTCACTATTCACGTAAAACACAGGTCCTCACTGGTCCTATTCAAACACAACCTAGATAATTGGGTGGGAGACCACAAATTCACCCTTGGGGTCGCACCCATGACCCTCATAGACAGGGTTAGCTAGTATTGATCACAAACACTCTCTGTTCATAAATTTCTTCTGTGAACTACCCAAAAAAAGAACAAATGGGGATACTTGGGATTGACATGGTTAGGCTTGTAAAGGCTATACAGCTGCTAGCCTAGTAACCTCCTATGAACCTATGTAACTTTTGTATCTCTATATTTACACACACACACACACACACACACACACACACACACACACACACATATA
>NC_056748.1:711789663-711822163 GCF_019279795.1 Protopterus annectens | reverse complement strand
CATATATATATATATATATATATATATATATATATATATATATATATATATATATATATATATATATATGGCATCCTTGACCACCAGTTATGAGCAGATCTGGGTGCTTCCCTTGAGATTGCAGACATATGTGAAGAAGGCCTTATAGGATCATACATTCATAGGCTGGTACTAGGCTATCGGCCCTAGGGCCTATACAAGCCTAGCCATACAATTCCCTGGCTATTTCTTCCCGCACTATTTACTTCCCTGGACCCCTGTCTAGCAGGGCGACTGACGTGATCCCCGGTGTGAATTTCCTTTCTTCCATCCAATCATCAAGGTTCCTTTTGAAGAGGGCCAAAGAGGTGCTCTGCTTGACATGTATGGGCAGTCTATTCCAGAGTCTGGGGAGTCGCTGGGTCAGGAACCTATCCCTCCAGCATGTTTTGTTTATTGTGATGACAAAATTTAGATCCCTGGAGCATGTGGCTCTGAGGGATTGGGATTTCTTTAAGTGTAGCATGTCCAACAGCTCTGGGTTTGACATGGCCTTGTATGTTAAGCAGCGATCGCCTCTGAGTAGACGATATGCCTCAGAGTATAGCTGGAGTTTTTAAGGTGGTCAGCATAGGCATCTGCTTTAGGCCTGTGATTCTTTTAGTGAGGTATTTCTGCAGCCTTTCCAGTTGCTGCAGATGTCTTGAGAGGTACATATAGTGGGACTAATGATGGATGAGTACAGTGGGGCAATGACCTCCTTTTTTCTGGATGAAAAGCCCTTAGTGATGAGGTGTGCCACATAGAAGGATTTCTTGACTGTTGTGGTGATGTGGTTATTGAAGATGAGACCACTGTCCACCTGTGTCCCTACGTCTCTTATCACACTTTTGGTGTATAGTGTACTGCCACCTATGTGATAATTCACGGGTACATGTTTTTTCCCAAAGGGGATAACTATATATTTCTTGGCATTGAGCTTGAGCCCATGGCTCTGGCACCAAGCATCTGTTTCTGTAAGGCCATTTTGTAGAGTATCCACATCATTTGGGGATTCAATAATGGTTCCCAGTTTGCAGTCATCTGCAAACTTTGTTAGCCAGAGTCCCTTAGTGTTGGCCTGTACTTCAGAGAAGTAGATGCCAAACAAGAGAGGTCCCAGGACTGAACCCTGAGGTAATCCACTTGTCTGGATCTGGATTTGGAGTCAGCTACTTTTACAGTTTGGGTTCTGTCAGTAAGCCAGTTGGCAACCCATCAACTGACGTAGGGATTAATGCCCAGATTAGTAAGTTTATCTATGATTCCAGAGTGGGGGATAGTGTCAAAGGCCTTGGCGAGGTCCAGATAGGCTGTGTGGACTGCCTTACCCTCATCCACGGCTCTGGAGACTGATTCGAAGAAGTCAATAAGGTTCAGGAGACAAGATCGGCCCTTCACGAACCCAAACTTGGTGAGGTCCAGTGTTTTAAGGTTGCCAATGTCTTTGTTTATAAGTTCCATGATAATATGTTCCATGGCCTTGCAGATCAGGCTTGTCAGACTGATGGGGCAGTAGTTCCCGGGATCCAAGGTGGATCCCCCCCTTGTGGAGTGGGATAACTGTAGCTGTGTGCCACTCAGTGGGCACGAAGCCAGAGGTGAGGGTATGATTAAACATGACACTTAGGTGATGTGCCAGTTCATTTCGTAGTTCATGTAGTACACAGCCTGGGATGTCATCTGGTCCCATGGATGCTGTATTCTTAGCTTTGGAGAGTGCAGTTTTTACCTGTGTGGCCATTATTACCGGAATTTGGTAATCTTCCAGTATTGAGATGGGCATTTAGGGGGTGAGAGGAGGGTGAAGTTGGCACTGAATCGATCTGCCAGGATATTGGCAATATCCTTGGGATCAGTATATTTAATGCCATTCTGTTGTAGCTCTGAGCAGATCTGAGCATTGCCATTTAGATTCTTGACATATTTATAGAATGCGTTGTGGTTGTCTTTGCAATCTTTGGCAATTTTATTTTCGTAACTAGCTTTGGAGGATTTTATGAGAGATCTCAGCTTCTTACTGAGGCTGGTAAGTGAGTTTTTTGCATCCTGGGATTTTCCTCTTTTCTGCAACAGTTTTTTTTCCTTTTGTTGTAAAGTTTGTTTATGGCAGGGGACCACCAGATTGACTTCCTTTTTTTGGAGGACAGCATCTTGGTTCTATTTGGGATGGCACGATTCATGCATGAGTGGATGTGCTCGTGCAGTGCCTTAGTGTAGGAAATAGCAGTCAAACTTTCAGTTCCCGTCTGCATGGGTGTCATGATGTTTGTAACTTCTGACTTCAGTAGCATGAAGTTGGCCTTGGAGAAGTTTTTTATGGAGGGTTCCCTACTGTCGGGTGGGGGTGTGATGTGGATGTTAAGGGTGATTAGCTTATGGTCTGACCTGACCAACGAGGGGGTGACCATAGGTGTGGAGCATTGATTTCCCATGTTGGTAATGACCAGGTCTAGGATATTGGAGCCCCTGGTGGGACTATGAATTAGTTAAACAGGGCATTGAAATTTATGAATTCCAAGAACCGTTGGGCAAAGGTGTTGGTGCACGAGTAGTTTTCCCAGTTAATGGCAGGGTAGTATAAATCACCCAGTATCAGGGTGTTTGGTTGTATATTAATATTTTCCAGTATGTTTAGAAAGGTGTAGTGAGAATCTTGGGGCATGGTCAGGGATCTGTAGCAAGCTACAATTTGGATTGCAGTCTTACCTTATGATTATCTTTATTAGATGTGGCGAGTTTGGACTCGAAGTTTGCTTTGCAGGATTTCATTAGTGCTCTTATTTGCTTGTTCAGGCTAAGGAGACATTGCTTCCAATTAGACACCTGCTCCTTCTTGGTCCTGGACAGCATTTTTTTTCCTTTTATTATAGAGTTTATTTATTGTAGATGTCCACCAGACAGGTTTATTCTTCATTGAGGAAGAGGATTTCATCCTATTCTTATTCCTGATTCCATGCAGCTATATAAATGCTCATATAGTACTTTGGTGTAAGTTTGGACATATGTGCCAGTTTCTGTGGAGGGGGCTATGAAGCTGTTTATACCTTCCCTCAGGAGGTTTTAATCAGCTTTGGAGAAGTCTTTTTACTTAATCCTAGCTGGGGGGGGGGTCAGGGGAGATGGTGACTTCGAAAGTGACTGCTATGTAGTCAGATCTGACCAGGGATGAAAACACTGTAGGGATGCTGCAGTGGTTACTCATGTTGGTTAATACCAAGTGCAAGATATTTTCACCTCTTTTGGGGTGCATCCAACTGGTCCAAGGCATTTGCATTGACAAAATCAAAGAATCAATGGGTATTTGTGTTTTACATGAGTATTTCTACCAATCTATGGTTTAATAGTTAAAGTCACCCAGGTTCAGGGTGAAGGGTTGAATCTTGATAGATTCAAAGAGGTCCAAATAGGTGGAGTGGACATTTTGAGTCAGAGTTATAGGCCTGTAGCTAGCTATGATTTGAAAGGGGTCTTCTCAATTGTTAACTGCACCTGGAGTATTTCCTGTGTATCATACTGTCTGAACAGCCTAGATGTGTGTATGTCTTTTATATATATTGCAACTCCACCTCCTTTTGTTTTGCTGCCCACGGCTTGGGGTCTGAATGAATGATAGGATGAGTAACCTGGTATGGCTGGGGCGCTCTCCACAGCTTTGAACCAGGTTTCTGTGACTGCACAAATGTCAGCTTCTTCCAGGGTTAAGAATGCTTGCAATGAGTGCAGTTTTCATGTTTAGACTCCTAGCATTTAGCAGCATAACCTTTAATTTATGTTTTGATGAAATTTTCATGTTGGCAGCTTTGACCTCATGGCATTGCCTAAAAAAGGCACTATGGGGGAGGCAAGAGCCTTTGCCAGGAGCCTGAAGCCCAAGGGAGACAGATCCAAGCCATCTATGGCAAAGCATCGTGGCTTGTCAATCATGCCATCCTAGGCTGTCAGGTATTGGATCCCCTTTGAATGACACCAGAAACTAAGCCAGTTGTTAAAGTCACTCATTTTCTGTTTGTATTGAGGCATCATTTTGGGTAATGGTAGAATGCTGCTTAAGGCTAGGGACATACATGTCTGGGACACATACTCAGCTAGCTCAATCATGTCTCTCTTCATATAGTCCAGGGAGGTACATCTCAAGTCATTCACTCCAACATGGACTATGACAGCGTCATAACAGTACCTGTTGAGAGACTTGAGTGCATTGGTGATATGGTGGATTCTGGCACCTGACAAACAACTAACCGAGACTTTCTCCTTATCCAGCGAGGGGCACATCTGTGTGTCTCACAATGGAGTCTCCTATGACTAATATGTTGGGTTTTTTTGTTTAGGCCTTAGTGGCTGTGAGACACAGGTGTGTGGACTATGTGTGGTGCGGTGGGCAGTGGGGTTTGTGTGTGTTTATACCTCAGAAGTCTCTTTTGTTTGGGTATGCTTTTGCTGAAGGCCACCACATATGTCAGAGTGTGTTGTGTAGGTGTGGGTGGTGTTTGATGTGTGATGTTTGTGTTGCCAACCTTCTCAGTGCCAGATATGCTGATTTGTGGGGAGAGAGCATTGGCACTAGGTGCTTGATGTATTTGCATCTGTCACAAATTGTGTTCCTAGGTGGTAGTAGTAGACAGTTGTCTGTGTACATGAAGCAGTTGCTGCACTGTCTCAGGATGCCCATATCAACCAAACTGGCAGGAGAAAATGTAGGAAATTGTCTATCCATATTTGTCAGAAACTGAAAGAGTTAAGAGGGTAAAGGGAGGAAGGTCAGTATTAGATCATAGTTTTTCATTGTACAGTAAACATTAGAAAGGCTAAAGAATAAAACAGGCCTAGAAATTGTGTTTCATTTATGCACACATTTTAGAAAAGCAGAAACAAAGAATCTTCCACTGAATGTTAACCTTGCTGAAATAACAGTTCCTCAATGGAAGATTGCAGACAGTTCTTGCTATGTTCCTTTCTCAAGGGAAAGATATAATCTTGTCAGCTACATAATGTTCTTTGACCAAGGTTAGAAAAAGTAAATAAATTACTGGACTGAAGCAATATAATATGCTGTGTTCAGAATAGAAGTTCTGCTAAGGTTAGTAAGTTCATTCGACCTGTTACTTCAGAAAAGATGTCTAACACTCGAACATGAGTGCAGAAAACAAGTCATCTAGAGACTATATCAGTTTATGTTGTTCAGGACAATCAGAATATGATGTATAGCAACTTGAATTGTTTATCAGTACTGTTAATGGAGATAGTATTTGGATATTGTGAACATCTAATAAAACCTTATTAGATGAACTACAGTGTCTGGAGGATTCATTCTGAAAAGTGCACAAGACTTGGTCCATAAGGGAGAGACTGACACGTGTTCAGCATGAGCTTGGGTAATTAAGACTTTTGTTTCTCAGTCTCATTGCCTACAGTGTTTCCAGATAACTATGGTACAGTACAGTATTTTCAAATCTTAGTCAATAAGTAGTACTACTAGGTGATAAAGCAAGTGTTCCTAAGAGAAAACTTGTAGCTGGAATACCTTAAAAAGTGTTAAAAACCATACAGCTAAAGCTCTGGATGCCACAGACCTGTATCTAGACTATGCTACTCAATTTTAAGGTTAAGAACTCAGTAAAAAAAAACTCACAATGAAGCACAGATTAATCACTTATAGTCAAAAGAACAGAACTCGCAGTATGAAAAAATACAGTTAAACAGCAACGCAATGGAGTAAAATGCAGTTAAACAGTAATGAATTGCAGTAGATAGCAATGAAATATAGTTAATCAGTAGATTGCTTTGAAACAGTAGCTCACAAGGTTTAAAACACTGGCATGAAACATAACCTATCAGGGCCTCTGGAATTATTATTTAACTGTAGCCTCCAAACAGGCTTTGTGCCTCATGAATGGAGAAAGGCAACAGTCATCTCTCTGCACAAAGGTGGGCCATCCACAGACCCTGGAAATAAAGACCCATAAATGTTACTAGTGTTATATGTAAAGCCATGGAAAGAATTATCGTGGAGATGATTGATAGAGATATAGTAAACCTCCAAACACTGGACCCAATCCAGTTCAGTTTTGTCAAAGGCAGATTATGCATACTCATCCTGGTGAACTTCTTTGAGAAGGTCACCAAAGCAATGGATGAGGGCAAAATTGTTCATACTGCCTAATTTGACCTGGCCAAGGCATTTGACACAATACCCCACTCGGGCATTGTTGACAAAGATAAGAGTTTAGGGAAAAACCCATATGTCACCCGGGTGGATAGCCAAATGGCTCATAGACAGGACATAGGAAGTTAGAATTGGGGAGACCACCTCTACAAAAAGGCCAGTCACAAATGGAGTGCCTCAGGGATCAGTCCTTGGATCGCTCCTTTTTAGCATTTACTTCTCAGAAGTCAAGGCCAATGTCAGTGGTCTCTGGCTGACTAAACTTGCAGATGATTGCAAATTAAGAGCTGTCATTGAATCTCACACTGACACAAATGTTCTCCAGGATGGGTTGACATGGACAAACAACTGATGTCAGAGTCATGGACTAAAATTAAATACCAAGAAATGCACAATAGTATCCTTTGGGAAGCCATCCATCCCTGGTAACTATCATATTGACAACACACCCCTTAGAGATGACCCAGCAGTCAGGGACTCAGGGGCACACATAGATAGTAATCTAGCCTTTGATCATCACATATCTATAGTAGTGAGGAAATCAGTCTATGTCGAGCAACTTATAAACAAAGGTATGGCATCTAAGTCCAAGGAAGTCATTATTCCACTGTATTCAGTATTCATCAGACCTATTACTGAGTATAATGCTCCCTTTGGCATGTACCTAACCAGGCATATCCAACAACTGGAATGTCCACAAAGGTTCCTTACTAAAAGAATACAGGCCGCAAGTAATATGTCCTATGCAGACTGCCTCAAGGCCCTATCCCTGTATTCTGCTCCTACAGGATTTTGAGGGGAGATCTATGCCTTGCATACAGGGCATTGTCAGACCCCACTCTGATGGACCTCCTGCATATCCACAAAACAAACAGTACCAGAATTACCCATTCTAAAATCTTAAACCTTGCCTGTGATATAAACAGGGCCTGCTGGAGAGCTAGGTATGTATCCCAGAGACTACCCCATCTATGTAACAGGATCCCCATCCATGTGAAGCATGACGCAAACAGGTAACCTGTAAATGGTTCATCTCCAAGGCATATGTTTATACTTATCAAGGGTATCACAGCTTGTCAGAGATTTGGGATGCATGGTTGGGCTTAAAAAGGCCCTTGTGGTCATTACCCTAGTAAACACCTATGAACCTATGAGACAGACTAGATATAATTCGGCATATAAATTTTTCTCTTCTTGATTGTTTGGAAATTAGTGTATTTCTTTTTTTGTTTAAAAACTGTTCAGTTACATCTAATTAATTTATATCTGATGTGATGGAGTTTAAAGATGAAAGGGGTACTACAAAAATTCTATGGAAAAAGCCTTCTGAAATGGTCTATAGAATGCTTTTGTTGATGTAATAATCTCCCATTTTGCCAGAGAAAAGATTAAAACTGCCTGCCAAGGCTATGGATTGGAAAAGGATTAAGGCTAGATCCAGGATGTGGTCTTTTCTGGTGTTGGTACATAGTCAAGTAACAGGAAGGAGAGAGAGAGAGAGAGATAGAGAGAGAGAGAGAGAGAGAGAGAGAGAGAGAGAGAGAGAGGGAGAGAGAGAGAGAGAGAGAGAGAGAGAGAGAGAGAGACAGAGAGAGAGAGAGACAGAGAGAGAGAGAGAGAGAGAGAGAGAGCGAGACAGAGACAGAGACATAGACAGAAACAGAGAGAGATGTGACATGCTTTTATTTGTTTATTTAATTATTTGACATTTAGAAGGCTTTTTTGCTTACTCATTATTTTATAGAACACTATGATATAAAAGTGTGAAAAAGTTGCTCGACTGCAGTCCTTGTTTTAAATTTCTTTTCTCCCAAAAATGTTATCTGCTGGCTTTCCAAACTGGAGCTTAATGTTCGAATGTGCCAAGCAGTTTAAAGTTTGGACTCTGCAGTTTGTGCTAGTAAGGTGTACTACTATCAGCGGTTAGGTTTCATTGGCTTTGTGAAACTCTGCAAAGCCTAGAGAAAAAAAGTCTCAACCTTCTTTATTGCTAGACTGCCCACACATACTTTTGTTGACCTATGTAACATTGTTTTTCATTGCACTCTGCTATGGAACATATGATCTGTGTTTTTCTCATATAATTTTTTTTTTTCATTTTTATGTTTTGCAGTGCAGCATGATACTTTCTGATTTAAAATATCTGTACTTGATTTCTGAAATATTGTGATTGTGGAGCTTTTCTCCTTGGGCCTCCGCTGAAAATAGGCATTTTCTGGTCCAGTCGGACTTTCCCGGTAAACAAATGTCAAATAGATAAATAAATTGTGTATTTACATGTATTACATTTTAAAAAACTATGGTGACATGTTAAAGAAGAAAATTATTATATTCAGCACATACCTTGATATTATCAAATGAAGACTGATCCACCACATATAGTCTCTGCTTCTCTTGGATAGCCTGGTAAAGTAGAGGATTTAGACATTTGTAAAATATGAGTACATTCCAAGAATGCAGGTCATGTATATACTGTGCATTTTCATAAATATACACCTAAGTTTATAAAAGTGTGGTGGTGCTGCGGTAGCATTGTCGCCTCACAGTAAGACGCTGTCCGGTTTAATTCTCAGCTAAAGCGTCTTCTGCGTGGAGACATGCGTGAATGGGCGTACCTTCATTGAAGGTTGTGTGTCAGGCCTGGCAAGCCGGTACGTAAAATCAACTGCCAATCATTAGAGGACCTGAGTTCCGCTGTGGCGACCCCTAACCGGGAAAAGCCAAAAGACACAAAGACACAAAATGCTACTTAGGGGTTCTGCTGACTTTAACCAAACAAGAAGTACCAGTGGTTCATGTTTTTGACTGGAACTGCAGAAATCCAAAGCAAGCTTGTTTGCAAAGTTCATGTTTATCTGTATACTTCCAAGAAGTCTAAGAATAAATGAAGGTAAATAACTATATCTAAGCCATTGAACCACCAATAGTTTTTCATCAAACTCAAGTGTAACCTTGGAGTTATAACGCAGGCCACTTCAACCAAAACCACCTCATTTTTACTGAACTCTTGAGAGTTTATATAGTTTCAGTGTATATGCAACCAAGTTAAGGAATGAGCAGAATGTTTATTTGCATCCATCTGACCTTTGTTTAGTATGTACTCAATATTTAGCTGTCATCTATTACAAAAAAAAAGAATAGAAGGGGGAAGAAGATGAGTCAGAGAAAAGCAAGACCAAGTATTCTAAATGCAAACAGCTACTGCAAAAAAAATGTTTTTATCACAGACTGTTACTAAGAAAAATTACTCTTGGGCATTAACTGTTGAAGCTTCTTTTAGGATCAAGGATTCAGATTGAGACTTCTGAGTATCAGCCCTTTAATGAAGCAGTTCCACAGATAATTATCAACAAGCAGAACATTTAAGCATCAATAAATCAGCAAAGACATGAGCACCATATTAAGGGAATTTAATTTCCAAAGTAACCTAACAAATGAAGGTTAAGGTTCCATTCTCAAACTGACACTTTTTGATTACCATGAAATTACACTTATAACATTAAAGTCCCACTTTTGGGAAGTACAAGTTCAGTTTCCTCCATAAATGAGGCATAAAACATGTTCCAGTATTCCTGCAGCTTAATAAAACAAGTCAAAGACTAAGACAGTTATGAGCTGTCTCAAACAGGGCATTCAGGCATCCACAGAACAGCACAAGTTATAGGTTAATGACGAAACACTTCCGATATAAACTAGCTGTTGTGGTCTAGAATGTCATGTCACCGTTGGAGAAGGAGTTTGAGCTTGTGTGGTTGGTTGAGTAGTCCCACCTATCAACATTTTATACAGAACACTGCCACTGTTACCAGACTTCATGCTTATCGGTGGTGTCTCTGCTTCTCTGGAGCTGCCCCTGGGAGAAGCCCAAGGCAGATTCAAGGATGCCCACAAACACCATGATAGGTGTTGTGCAGCTGGTCTTTCTGCAGATAGATGGGAGGGCTGTGTCAAAGTGTCTATGAGCTGCAGAAAAAATATAATTGTACACATGCACATAGAAGCTATTTTAAATACTTTTTCCTTCCAGGATACCATTGGAGTGTTAGCTCATAAGGTACCATCTGCTGACTCTGTAGAGCTATAGGAATATCTCAACACTCGTGCTAGACATGATGGAGATACATAGATAGGCATTAATGGATAAACTGGTTTACCTTACCTGAACTTAGTTGGTAAACTTCACTGGACTTCTGTGCTAGTTATGGACTGGCAATAATCACCACCATTTTTGAACCCAAGGCTGCTCATAACTGTATCTTATACTACAGCATATGGGGCCAAAAATGATGACTAGCACAAACTATGAGAACTAGCAATACCTTAATTTATTATATCTTTATCATGAGTTGCAACTGATGATATGATAACATAAAAGATATGAAAGGCTTCCTGGCATTATCAGTTTTACTGCAGTGTAGCAAGTTTGTTCTGCAACTTTTCAAGCAATATCTTTGAAAATTAATAGAAAAAATCCATTTTAAATTATAGTCATGCAGAAGATTAATGATGTTTTGTAAAATTATTATATTTAGTACATTTTTCATTTTCCTGTACCTGCTTACCACCAGGTACACTGTCACAGAGTGATCATCAGTCATGAGGAGTGGAAGCCATCACCTAGTCAGCCATCACAGAATTTATCTTCTATGGCCTTAATCCCTCCCCCTAGATGACATCAACTGCCATGGACTTGAAGGCCCTATGTTTACTAATAGTGAGCATGTGTGAGGGTGGGGCTTCATTACATACATGCACATAAATGAAACGGCCTTGCAGATAAGGCCCATGCACACATGGCACACCCCTACTTCAGTGCATGCTGTAAACATCTCTCTCTCCCTTTCTCACCACTAGGTGCCAGCATTGCAGCAGACTAATTCCCACCAGGATGAAAGAGCCAGCAATGTCCACTCAACACCATCCTCTCTCACCAGCTCCTCCAGTGCCTGGGTTGCATGCTGAACCTAGGTTGACTGAACCAAAATCAGGGTTTATCTTTCCAGACCTATTTAGAAAGTTTTGACTTTACCATTATATTAACTATAGTCTCTAAATATAAATCAATAATATGTTTATTTCCCTTGAAACTGAATTTGATTTCTCTGTATATGACACCAGTGTTAGAATAGCGACGTCTCCAGTAGCATTCTCCTCACAAACATTTTTCCATGATAAAAACCACCACTAATCAAATCTGAACACTTATTATACTAGCCCCATACTTTGAACAGCTCCACTATGACTAATCAAGTTAAGTCTGGATGAAGTTATAGCTGAAAGACCAAAACTTTATGCAGACATTAAATACATTAGAAAGCATTTTTCAGGGGGTAAGCCCCTCTTGTACCTCTCATATCAGGGAGATTGCCACCCACACTAAAAACCCAGTGAATAAGTGCTGGTGCTGTATTAGAAACAGACATTATAATGATTTTCTATGTCTGCTAAAGTTGAATACCTGTAACCATTACCCAGCAACTGAACCAGCCTTTCCCAAATACTAACTATGCTCAAACTGCAATGATACATTAATTCTATGCAGTACTCACAAACAGCTTATCACACTGATAAGGCTTCCTCAGCTGTAGTACATAAAACTTTGGAATGTCTTCCACCCTAAGAATTTCTTAAGCTTATACCCAATTTCAGAGTCAGAATGTTAAGTTTATCCAAAGAGGGACAACGCTTTGGCTATTCAACAGGTAACTAATCTCCCTTAATTCAAATTTCTTCTCTACTCTTTACTCATCTCTGTCTGAGGATGACCAAACCAGCATTGTCAGAATAGAGATTCAGAACTATGTAAACATTTTATAGATTTTTTTTTGTGTGTAAAACCACAGACTTTGTTCTAACATACAATATAGCAAGCTTTTTTTTGCAATACTAAGAAAAAGTTCTGACTTCAGTTAGACATATTCTCTGTGATTTTTATCTCTGAATTCCGTACCTGCTTGGTATATGAAATAAATTCTGTGTAGACCAGTACTATACCACAGCAAACACATTAGGCAAATAGACAGAGAGACAGACAAACTGACAAAATGTACATAGTTAAATATATAGCTAGGCAAAACCATTGCTGACATCAAACTCTACCATTACCTCATAGTAGTTATCCTATAAACAGTTCACCCACTAACTGCCACAGGCATCTTCTGATCAGAAACACTCACTTCTTTGAAATGCAAGTACACCTTTTTATCAGATTCACCGGAATAAAAGTAATTTCTGTACATCACTAATTATTCATTAGAATCACCTCCTTACTGCTTGGTAAATGACATTTAGAGAAAGACAGAGCACCCACCTGTGACACTGGTGAACCAGAATTGACTGTCAAATTAGAAAACAGGACAGCTAGCCTGGTTGTACATTTGAGTAGTCCATGGCCAGCTTGCCTATCTTGGGGGATGGCGTAGTCTTCTTGCAGCACAATGTTGCTCTCTATAGGAGACTGAAGAGCAACATTAATGCTATGCAATGTGTGTTTGTGCATGTGTGTGTGTGTGTGTGTGTGTGTGTGTGTGTGTGTGTGTGTGTGTGTGTGTGTGTGTGTGTGCATGTGTGTGTGCATGCGTGTGGCAAATATCAACTCTTCATGGGCAGATGCTTTTGTGAATGCATGTACACATTATTGCATACCTCTCCACTCAGGGGATATATAGGTTCATAGGTGTGTACTAGGCTAATGCCCTGGAGCTTTTACAAGCCTAGCCCATAGAAGTACCCTGGCATTGTGCCGCCCGACGTTAGTTCCCAGTGCCTCTATCAAGTTAGAGCCACTGGAGTGATCCCCGGGGTGAACTTTCTATTTCCGATCCACTCATGAAGATTTCTATTGAAGAGGGCCAGTGAGGTGCTCTGCTTGACATATATGGGAAGTCTATTCTAGAGCATGGGCAGTCACTGGGCTATGAACCTGTCCATCCAACATGTTCTGTTGATTGTGGTTATGAGTTTGAGGTCTCTGCAGCGTGTGGTGTGGAAGGATTTGGATTGCTTTACATGTAGCATTTCTAGCAGAGCTGGGTCAGGCATGGCTTTGTAAGTCAAGCAGAGATCGCCTCTTAGTAGACGATATGAGACAGAGCATAGCTGGAGTTTTTTGAGTCTGTCCATGTAGGACATATGTTTAAGGCCTAGGATCCTCTTTGTGAGGTACTTTTGTGGCCTCTCCAGCTGTTGCAGATGTCTAGTGAGGTACATGCCAAACGAGGCATTATACTCTATGATTGGTCTAGTCAGGGAAGAGTAGAGAAATGATGACCTCTTTCTTCCTGAATTCAAAATCCTTGGTAATGAGGTGTGCCACATAGAAGGACTTTCTGACCACAGTAGCAATGTGGTGGTCGAAGGAGAGGTTGCTGTCAACCTGTGTCCAAAAATCTCTTATAATGCCTTCAGTGTTCAGGGGGGTCCTGTCAATGTGGTAATTAGTAGGAACTGAGTTTTCCTAAAGGGAATGACGATGCATTTTTTGGCATTGGTCTCAGTGAGGCCTTTCTGTAGGATATATAGGCCATACCAATTAAATCCATGCTGTCAGAGTGGATTACAGGCAGTCATGACACCATGATACCTCACCCCAGAAGAAGGTATTAATGTGGTGCCAGTCCTGGCCTTCTTGTCAGCTTCAGTTCAAGAGGTAAGCCAATCAGTCAGAGAAGGCGGGAGGAGGGGAAGGAGAGGCAATGATCTTTTCAGATGGTCTTCATGGCTAAATGGGCCAAAACATTTAAAAACAACAAAATAAATGAGATTAAGACAACCTAAACAGAAATCCGTGTCAGACTTACTTTATAGAAGTAATTTAGGGAGAAGGCATTCAGACTGCCTTTGCCTTCGATGTCCAGGAGTCGGAACATGTAATGAAGTGATGCTGGCTGTGTCCTGTCTTTCAAAGCAAGGATAAAATCCAAGTAGGTCTTGTAATCCTAAAGCACAGAACAGAAAAACTATATAAGCTTTTAATTTATAAAGCTACGACAGAGTTTCAATTTGAGGTGAAAAAGGATCTGATTTTTAAGAGCTGTAACACCCTGCAAGCTGATTTAGAGCTCAGGGGATTAAACACACTACATACAAACTACATCCTTTTAACTTGACTGTTTTGCAGAGTCTCTGCTAACATGTTGTGTGGTTATGAGTAAGTTACTTAATGAAATCAAAGACCCATGTCACCCTTGCAAGCAGGCATTTGTGGCTAGGATGTTCCCTTATTTATTGACAAGGTCTACACTAAATAAATACATTTGTGTTTGCACGTTTTCTTTCAACTTATTATATGAAGAAACAATGGGAATGAATACAAGTTGGTCTTGTACATATATGTGAAACAACAAAGAGGTATCCACATAACAAGACAGTATTTCTCTCAGAATGGTGCAAAGATACAACACTGACCTTGAGAGGAAAATTAAAAGGCTCCCTAAGTACAGCTGTTACAGCACACTGTGCAAGCTTAATTTGTATGAAAAATAAAAAGTTTGATTTAAACAGCAGAAAAGGAACCTGTCCAACTTGCTGTTACACTGTTCAAGTGTGCACCTCTCCTCACTAGTAAAGCAAATTTTGCAAGGATTTACAAGTAAGAGTATACATTCTTACCATTTCCCCAGCACCAGTGACACGCTCCTGGAAGACTCTGCCCAGAAACACTTTTGAGAAAGTTCCTTTTCCGTAGCGTGAAAATTCAGCTTTACTAAGTGTTCCAATACGATCCTTATCGAGCTTTAAATATTTTTCTAGAAATTAGATGAAAGTGTCGAGATGAAAGAAAAGTTCGTGTTCAAAATTACCACTATAGATTTATAAATAAACACAAATTTGCTTTGTTTAGAAAGGGTGAAATCATGTTACAGTAAAAAAGCTTGGACACTAAAGAGAGAAAATAGAAAATGCACAGCAAGTTTAACCACAGTTAAGCCAACGGTGCAATATAACAAATGGTGGTAATATAAACAAGCTTAACACTAACAGACAAATGCTCTCTACTGGCTCTCATAGATTGCTGAAACTGTTTTAACTCGCTTGATGGTAAAAAGCTGCAGAAGATCCCAAAACACAGGAATACTGTTAAAGTAGCAATAGTGGTTATGTAAGAACTGCTGTTTATAAGTTCTGCTGCTTCTTATTTGTTTCAGTTAACTGGTTCTCTTCACACCTGTTCATTTTTATTTTATTAACAACCTTAATAAACCTATATAGTACAAGAACAATAATGAGGGTGAAAAACACATGCTGTCTATGTATCAATCCATTTAAGTGATGTTGCGCTCCATCAGGAGCTGATTGAGAAGCCTGATCATAACAATTTGTAGTAAATGGAGCTTCAGTTGCTCCAGTCTGTTTCTTTAAAGGTTCATTAGAAACTCAACCCTAAAGAAAATGCTTCACCCAATAAACGAGGAACCTGTGTTTTATGTTTTTTTTTCTTCCTCATCTGCTGGTCTATATGAGTTCATGCAAACTTACTGCGTGCTTGTTTGTGGCTACTGCTAAATGTGCTCCTTTTTAGAAGTAAGCTAAAATCCATAGTCTGTGGTGAAGCATGTTATACTTTAAATTATAAACGCATTACTCCTTAGCTATTTGCACAAATGAAAAAAAACAGGAGAGAAATAAAGCTGTTAGTAACAAGTTTGCATTGCTTGAATATTCTGTACTGAATGGATGAGAGCGTGTTGAAAATCAATGAAATGGTTTGTGTCACAAGGGCTATCTATAACTGTTCCAGAACGTATTAAGTATCTGAATATTCCCTGATACACAGTACAGAAGTTCAATCCATGAGCACATATTCAGGCTAAAGAATTTTTTACTTACCACAGACTTTCAAAGCAGAAGTAAGTGAAAACCAGTTTAATTCTTGATCTGTTTCGGAGAGATCTTTGTCATCCTTCAACTAGAAGAAGAAAAACACTAGGTCAGAATAACCAGGAGAGTTTAACAGTTAACAGTATATACAGCAACGAAAACATTTACTTACCTTCACTAATTCATGCAAAAAGCCACATGCTAATATATCGTGGATCTTTATTTTCCCTGCAGAATATTAAAAAGAGAAGTACATATACATTAAGATGTGGCATGCACATTGTCGTGCACATGAACAAGTTAATAATGACAGCTGTAAATGAACTTATCATCATCATGTAATATTGATGTACATGTAGGCTGGGGTTTGTAGACAAGTACTGAGTGCCTGTGCACTGCTGGTAATCAGACATGTATCAGCATTGCCTATGGCTCGCTCATGCCCTGTGCATGAGCTCCACATGTACAGCTTAGCACTGCACTATATGTCTGCGAATCCTAGCTGGAATCATGACAGCAGTATCATTTAGGTCAAATCAAATCTTGCCTATGAAGTCAAATACTCAGGTGGCCAGCTCCATGATATAAAGGAATGAAACCCTGACTATGACCTAGTGGCCTGAGTCATGGATGAGGCAACTGGAGAGGGTATGACTGAATGGCTAATGCCAATCTGCCCGGATCAGGCCTGCATGGATCAGGCAATCCCAAGCAAAACAAAGACTCTTTGTACCAAAGGCAAGCGTCCAGTCTGGTGGACCCAAGCCATAAACAAACTCTACAATAAAAGGAGAAAGCTACTACAAGATAGGATAACACAGTCCAGATGGATGTACACCGGAACACACTGCTCGTACACCAGGAATAGATAAAGATGTTTAATAGATCCACGCAAATAAAACAGAACAGGTTAAGCGCTTTCAACCGTGATACACAGTCTTCCTCAGAACAATAAATTAAGACAAAATAATCCAATTTATATCCTTCTAAATAGAATGATTAGATGACATAACTACCTCAGTAAACCGCCAAAATATTTAAAGGCATATTTATCCAATAAGCAGTCTTTATATTTGTTGATACTACATATTGCAATATTACAGTAGTCAAGGCACTTATCATGTACATAAAATATACCCTCGAAATATATATGGAAGAAAGGAAAAAAAATGTTCTGAATATCATACAGATAATTTATCCTACTGATTCAAAATCATTATATAAGAATTGTAAATTAAAAACATGCCTACAAAATATATGTTTCTATAACAGACCAAATTCATGTATTGTCATTCAAAATGCAATAAATTGATAATAATAAATACTGTGTTTGACAAATAATATATATAAAACCTACTGAACATCCAAAACAGATATAATAAAATACAGTTGGATATGATTTTATGCAGAAATATAAAGCATAATATAAAACATAATGTACTAAAATATCAGTACATCCTAAAAGAGAGGACAGATGATAATCACGAACACATTAAAAAAGGTTTGATGCTGATAAAATCATTCAAACCCGGTTTTCGGGTAGAATCAGTCAATATCTGCCATCTACTTTCTTTAAGGGCCAGTTCAATTTTCCAATTTCCTCCAAAGGGAGAAATGTACACCTGATCAATAATACTAAAATGGAAACTATGATCACTACCTTTGTCTGCTATGTGCCTATATAAGGCATTTTTGTTGTCGCACTTTTGTATCCTGTACTGGTGTTCGTACAGCCGTTTCTTTAACTGCCTCTCTGTTTTACCTATATAATGGGCATTGCATAGTTTACAAAGGACCACGTATACCACACCCTTTGTTTCACAATTTCCCTTCAGACTTTTAATGTAGGTGCCATTAATGTCATTCAGCCTGAAGCCCTTATCCTGGTTGATATATCTACATTGTTTGCACCTACCACACTTTGTTGTTCCTCTATTGTCTTCTCTACACATGTTACCCCTGTTGATGCTGGCCCTTTCCAACAGGTTTTTTACGTTGGGAGCAGTCTTGTATACATATTTGGGGACTTTACCTAAAATCTCATCAGAATCAAGTACTGCCAACAATTCCCAATGTCTGACAAGAATGTCAGTGATGATATGTGTAAAAGGTGTATACATAAGGACACATGCTCTTCCCCTGAATACATTCACATTATCCTTCTCCTTCATCATGCTGTAATTTCCCAAAATGGGAGTGTATGTTAATCCCCATTGACTCTGTACTTGATTGGTCACCTCCATGACCATCCTTTCTGGATATCCACGATCCAAAAAAAGCTTTTTAAGTGTAGTGAGTTCTGACATCATGATGTCCCTGGTGGAGGACATCCTGGCTACTCTTATGCTTTGGCCTTTTAAGATGTTTTTAAAGACATGGGGGGGATGATTACTGGTGTAGTGAATGTAGTCGTTTGAAAAAGTGGGCTTCCTGAAGACTCTAGAAATGAAGCCCTCAAGGTTGTGACTGATAAGTGTGTCTAAATAGGATATTTCTTTACAATGGTGGCTATGGCTGAATGTTAAAAAATCTGTGGTTGAATTAAGATAGTTCATAAATTAATCTAACCTAGCCACCGAGGCGTTCCAAAAGATGAAGATGTCATCAAGGTATCTTACATAATACGTAATATCTGAATCAAACTGACTGTTAAACACAAATCTCGATTCCCATTCAAGCATGACCAGGTTAGCGTACATGGGGGCGCAAGCCGCCCCCATGGCAACTCCCCTGGTCCGCCTGAAAAATTCTCCCTGAAATGCCACAAAATTGTAGTCCAAAACCAGTCCCATCATATCGCAAATCAAGTTGATCTTGTCCCAGGTGAAACCTGAATATTTGCGTAGACTACTGGCGAAAAATTCCAATCCTTGCTCTTTAGGGATACTAGAGAACAAGTCTTTAATGTCTATAGTAAGATATGTAATGTGAGCCTGCCATTTGTCCCTAGTTAAATCACCTAAAAATCTCCACGAGTCTTTCATGATGTGAGGAATGGAGTCATAAATATTCTTCAGCCATCGGTCAATCAACTGACCTATCTTAAAGGTCTTGGACCTAGATCCTGATACAATGGGCTGAAACAGGGGGTTGTCCAAAGATTTGTGGATCTTGGGTATCCCTACCATCTTGGCCAAGATGGGATAGTCAGTCTTCAAAAAAGTATAGATGTCATTAGATATCCTGTTGTCAATCAAGTATTCCTCCAAACACAAGTCAATCCTTTTATGTCCAATAGAAATTTGGTTCAAAGATATACTCTCATAGTTACCCGACTCGTGTAGGAGGTTGTGTATGACATCATTATACTCTATGGTGTAAAAAACAACAGCCCCACCTCCCTTATCAGGCTTCATGATTCTGATGTCTCTGTTGCACATAAACTTTTTCAGACTTTCCCTCTCAGTCGGTGTAAGATTGTCATCATATGAAATCCTATCCTTTTTGATGTTCCTGTGTAAATGGTAAATATCATTGCATACCATGTTTTCATAGTTTAATATAGATGGATTGCTTACTGGTATATAAGTACTTTTTTTCTTTAAGTCAGTACCTGCTATGCCGATCACATTGCTAGCCTGATTGGAGTTGGTGTCAGCTTGTTTGTCAAATAAAACTGCAAGATTAAGCCTTCTACAATACATCTTCACCTCCTTGATGTTGTCTACTAAATTCATCCCAGTCATGGGAATGTATTTCATCCCCTTACTCAATAATTTAACAAAATCAGTATCAATTACAGTGTCTGTGTAATTGTAAACTTTATACCCTTCATTCACAATAATAGTGGGACGTTGAGTGTCAATACTGATGGTGGAACATAGATTGTCAGAAGTACTCTCCACCCAGGTGTTCTCCTTGTTGTTTGGAGTTGTACTGTCTTCCACACTGACTTTATTAAAAGTACTTTCACAATTAGACGAAAGTTGTGTTGGAAGTGGACCATAAGACGAAGACTCATGGGGGTATGGGGGGAACACTGAAGTGGTAATTGAATGATTCACCTGCTTATTCCTCAGTGCCTCTGATGGTTTCTCACTAATAAAAGCCTCCCCCTCTACAGAAATGTCAGGGTGCTTAGCCTGTTTCTTCTTCAGTACCTCTGATAGTTTCTGGCTGGAAAAAACCTCCCCCCCTGAAATTTTTCTTCTCTAAAACCACTTTTGGACGGTTTCCTCCTGGTACGTTGCGTGTACTGATAATTGTCCACACTCCTGTTGACCGGCCAAATGTAAGCTCTATTATTCTTGTAAGAATCTAAATCACATAAGATTTTATTGTGCTTCCTCTCAACAATACCTGATATCTTATGATCTGCCACGGTGTATTGTTTCTTATATAACTCCCTCCAATGGTCAAAGTCCGCGTGATTAATGATGGTTGAGTTCATACTCTCCACTTCTTTAGTTAATCTAACAAGCTTTTCATCATTATGTTTGATCAACAGATTTATATAAGCTACACCAAAACTGTCAAATAAGTCATTGAATTCATTCATGGTGTTTGTCCCATAATCTATGCCCAAAGGTAGTTTGAAAAATCTTAAACCCTTGGGTACAACTTTGTGTTCAAGACATTTGGCTAAATAACTACAGTATACCTTGGTGTTTTTTATAGCCACTAGTTTACGGCCAAAATCATAAATCAAATCTCTCACAGGCAGCTGTATCTCGTCAGCTTTACTAAATTTAGATTTAGATTTGCGTGTATAGTCCCCTTCATTATCAAAAAAATCAATGTTATCATCTAAAAACTGTTCCATTAATACATTTTTGTTCCCTTCCAAGTGCAAACATTCATGGTTGTTACATATACTAGTCTTATGTACAAAACCCATATTGCCTTGTTTAGCATAAACATTGTTGCAACACACACTAGGTGTGTTGTGTGTAACAGTCTGAGACGTAATACCTTTCGGAACCAGTGTGTTCTTGGGTTTTCCATGTCCATATGTCTTAACCACGCACGAGTCCTTCGGTCGAGCTCCTGCATTTTGTTTCTCACGTCGTGCCTTACTTACACTAAAATCGAAAGTAAAATCATGTTCGGAAGCATTCTGCAACCGTTCATTATTAAAGTGGTCATCTTCCTGAATAAATAAATCCAAACCCATGTCGTATACAGTTTTGTCTCTGTTTGGCAAGTCAATGTTGGAAATACCACAATTGCGATTGCCATCCGAGACACCATCCGTGTCTCTCAGCTCTCTCGGAAACCCACAGTCAGGAGTGCGTAATGCGTTCACCTAGTGTGTGTTGCAACAATGTTTATGCTAAACAAGGCAATATGGGTTTTGTACATAAGACTAGTATATGTAACAACCATGAATGTTTGCACTTGGAAGGGAACAAAAATGTATTAATGGAACAGTTTTTAGATGATAACATTGATTTTTTTGATAATGAAGGGGACTATACACGCAAATCTAAATCTAAATTTAGTAAAGCTGACGAGATACAGCTGCCTGTGAGAGATTTGATTTATGATTTTGGCCGTAAACTAGTGGCTATAAAGAACACCAAGGTAGACTGTAGTTATTTAGCCAAATGTCTTGAACACAAAGTTGTACCCAAGGGTTTAAGATTTTTCAAACTACCTTTGGGCATAGATTATGGGACAAACACCATGAATGAATTCAATGACTTATTTGACGGTTTTGGTGTAGCTTATATAAATCTGTTGCTCAAACATAATGATGAAAAGCTTGTTAGATTAACTAAAGAAGTGGAGAGTATGAACTCAACCATCATTAATCACGCGGACTTTGACCATTGGAGGGAGTTATATAAGAAACAATACACCGTGGCAGATCATAAGATATCAGGTATTGTTGAGAGGAAGCACAATAAAATCTTACGTGATTTAGATTCTTACAAGAATAATAGAGCTTACATTTGGCCGGTCAACAGGAGTGTGGACAATTATCAGTACACGCAACGTACCAGGAGGAAACCGTCCAAAAGTGGTTTTAGAGAAGAAAATTTTCAGGGGGGGAGGTTTTTTCCAGCCAGAAACTATCAGAGGTACTGAAGAAGAAACAGGCTAAGCACCCTGACATTTCTGTAGAGGGGGAGGCTTTTATTAGTGAGAAACCATCAGAGGCACTGAGGAATAAGCAGGTGAATCATTCAATTACCACTTCAGTGTTCCCCCCATACCCCCATGAGTCTTCGTCTTATGGTCCACTTCCAACACAACTTTCATCTAATTGTGAAAGTACTTTTAATAAAGTCAGTGTGGAAGACAGTACAACTCCAAACAACAAGGAGAACACCTGGGTGGAGAGTACTTCTGACAATGTATGTTCCGCCATCAGTATTGACACTCAACGTCCCACTGTTATTGTGAATGAAGGGTATAAAGTTTACAATTACACAGACACTGTAATTGATACTGATTTTGTTAAATTATTGAGTAAGGGGATGAAATACATTCCCATGACTGGGATGAATTTAGTAGACAACATCAAGGAGGTGAAGATGTATTGTAGAAGGCTTAATCTTGCAGTTTTATTTGACAAACAAGCTGACACCAACTCCAATCAGGCTAGCAATGTGATCGGCATAGCAGGTACTGACTTAAAGAAAAAAAGTACTTATATACCAGTAAGCAATCCATCTATATTAAACTATGAAAACATGGTATGCAATGATATTTACCATTTACACAGGAACATCAAAAAGGATAGGATTTCATATGATGACAATCTTACACCGACTGAGAGGGAAAGTCTGAAAAAGTTTATGTGCAACAGAGACATCAGAATCATGAAGCCCGATAAGGGAGGTGGGACTGTTGTTTTTTACACCATAGAGTATAATGATGTCATACACAACCTCCTACACGAGTCGGGTAACTATGAGAGTATATCTTTGAACCAAATTTCTATTGGACATAAAAGGATTGACTTGTGTTTGGAGGAATACTTGATTGACAACAGGATATCTAATGACACCTATACTTTTTTGAAGACTGACTATCCCATCTTGGCCAAGATGGTAGGGATACCCAAGATCCACAAATCTTTGGACAACCCCCCGTTTCGGCCCATTGTATCAGGATCTAGGTCCAAGACCTTTAAGATAGGTCAGTTGATTGACCGATGGCTGAAGAATATTTATGACTCCATTCCTCACATCATGAAAGACTCGTGGAAATTTTTAGGTGATTTAACTAGGGACAAATGGCAGGCTCACATTACATATCTTACTATAGACATTAAAGACTTGTTCTCTAGTATCCCTAAAGAGCAAGGATTGGAATTTTTCGCCAGTAGTCTACGCAAACATTCAGGTTTCACCTGGGACAAGATCAACTTGATTTGCGATATGATGGGACTGGTTTTGGACTACAATTTTGTGGCATTTCAGGGAGAATTTTTCAGGCAGACCAGGGGAGTTGCCATGGGGGCGGCTTGCGCCCCCATGTACGCTAACCTGGTCATGCTTGAATGGGAATCGAGATTTGTGTTTAACAGTCAGTTTGATTCAGATATTATGTATTATGTAAGATACCTTGACGACATCTTCATCCTTTGGAACGCCTCGGTGGCTAGGTTAGATGAATTTATGAACTATCTTAATTCAACCACAGATTTTTTAACATTCACCCATAGCCACCATTGTAAAGAAATATCCTATTTAGACACACTTATCAGTCACAACCTTGAGGGCTTCATTTCTAGAGTCTTCAGGAAGCCCACTTTTTCAAACGACTACATTCACTACACCAGTAATCATCCCCCCCATGTCTTTAAAAACATCTTAAAAGGCCAAAGCATAAGAGTAGCCAGGATGTCCTCCACCAGGGACATCATGATGTCAGAACTCACTACACTTAAAAAGCTTTTTTTGGATCGTGGATATCCAGAAAGGATGGTCACGGAGGTGACCAATCAAGTACAGAGTCAATGGGGATTAACATACACTCCCATTTTGGGAAATTACAGCATGATGAAGGAGAAGGATAATGTGAATGTATTCAGGGGAAGAGCATGTGTCCTTATGTATACACCTTTTACACATATCATCACTGACATTCTTGTCAGACATTGGGAATTGTTGGCAGCACTTGATTCTGATGAGATTTTAGGTAAAGTCCCCAAATATGTATACAAGACTGCTCCCAACGTAAAAAACCTGTTGGAAAGGGCCAGCATCAACAGGGGTAACATGTGTAGAGAAGACAATAGAGGAACAACAAAGTGTGGTAGGTGCAAACAATGTAGATATATCAACCAGGATAAGGGCTTCAGGCTGAATGACATTAATGGCACCTACATTAAAAGTCTGAAGGGAAATTGTGAAACAAAGGGCGTGGTATACGTGGCCCTTTGTAAACTATGCAACGCCCATTATATAGGTAAAACAGAGAGGCAGTTAAAGAAACGGCTGTACGAACACCAGTACAGGATACAAAAGTGCGACAACAAAAATGCCTTATATAGGCACATAGCAGACAAAGGTAGTGATCATAGTTTCCATTTTAGTATTATTGATCAGGTGTACATTTCTCCCTTTGGAGGAAATTGGAAAATTGAACTGGCCCTTAAAGAAAGTAGATGGCAGATATTGACTGATTCTACCCGAAAAACGGGTTTGAATGATTTTATCAGCATCAAACCTTTTTTAATGTGTTCGTGATTATCATCTGTCCTCTCTTTTAGGATGTACTGATATTTTAGTACATTATGTTGTATATTATGCTTTATATTTCTGCATAAAATCATATCCAACTGTATTTTATTATATCTGTTTTGGATGTTCAGTAGGTTTTATATATATTATTTGTCAAACACAGTATTTATTATTATCAATTTATTGCATTTTGAATGACAATACATGAATTTGGTCTGTTATAGAAACATATATTTTGTAGGCATGTTTTTAATTTACAATTCTTATATACGTATTTTGAATCAGTAGGATAAATTATCTGTATGATATTCAGAACATTTTTTTTCCTTTCTTCCATATATATTTCGAGGGTATATTTTATGTACATGATAAGTGCCTTGACTATTGTAATATTGCAATATGTAGTATCAACAAATATAAAGACTGCTTATTGGATAAATATGCCTTTAAATATTTTGGCGGTTTACTGGGGTAGTTATGTCATCTAATCATTCTATTTAGAAGGATATAAATTGGATTATTTTGTCTTAATTTATTGTTCTGAGGAAGACTGTGTATCACGGTTGAAAGCGCTTAACCTGTTCTGTTTTATTTGCTTGGATCTATTAAACATCTTTATCTATTCCTGGTGTACGAGCAGTGTGTTCCGGTGTACATCCATCTGGACTGTGTTATCCAGTTGCTAGTGTTTTTTACTACAAGATAGAGCAAAATCCTTAAAAGGTAAGACACCGCTGATCACTATAAGTAAAAAGCTAAGAGCTCTCATAAAATCATCCAAAGCTAATTTTGAGAAAAAAATAGCTAAGGACTCTAAAGACAACCATAAAGCATTCTTTAGCTATGTCAGAAACCTAGGAGGAAACTCCCAGATATGCTCAGAATTAGTTCAAAATGATGTGAAGATTACTGATCCTACAGACATTGCCAACATACTGGCTGACAGGTTCAGTGCAAACTTCTCCCCACCCTCCCCGCCTAAAGAAGAGATATCTATACCAAATGATTGTAGCCCCCCAAACATCTCCAACGCTCAGGTGAGAACTGCTCTCTCCAAGGCAAAGAACACAGCATCCATGGGACCTGATGGTGTCCCCGGCTGAGTTCTCCATGAACTCAATGAGGAATTAAACCCACGGTTAGGACAGCTGTTTAATCTTAGTCTCACCTCCAGATACGTACCCAGGGAGTGGCGCACAGCGACTGTGGTCCCACTCCACAAAGGCGGTGCCTCCACCGACCCTGGAAATTACCATCCCATTAGCTTGACAAGCTTGATCTGCAAAGCCCTGGAAAGGATCATAATGGATCTCATAAATAAAGACATAGGGAATTTGCAGACTTTGGATCCAACCCAGTTTGGCTTTGTCAAAGGCAGATCATGCCTTTTAAACTTGGTTGACTTTTTTGAAACGGTCACCAAGGCCATTGACGAGGGAAAGGCAGTCCATACAGCCTACCTAGACCTGGCGAAGGCTTTTGATACAATACCCCACTTGGGTATCATTGAAAAACTCATCAACTTAAATGTAAACCCATACATTACAAGATGGGTTGCAAACTGGCTGAGTGACAGAACCCACAGGGTCAGAGTTGCTGGCGCCATGTCAGACTCTAAGCCTGTCACAAGTGGTGTCCCACAGGGCTCAGTCCTGGGCCCACTCTTGTTTGGCATCTACTTTTCTGAAGTACAAGCAAACACAGGAGGGTTATGGCTGACAAAGTTCGCAGATGACTGCAAACTGGGCGCCGTAGTTGAGAACACATCCGACACAGATATCCTTCAGAACGGTCTCACAGAAACAGATAACTGGTGCCAGAGCCATGGCCTCAAGTTAAATGCCAAGAAATGCATAGTCATACCCTTCGGGAAAAATAAGGTTACCCCTAGCTACCATATAGGTGGCAATCCCCTGAACACCGAAGAAGTTATTAGGGACCTGGGAACCCAGGTTGACAGTAGCCTTTCATTCGACACTCATATTGCTAAAGTAGTTAGGAAGACCTTCTACATTGCCCACCTTATCATGAAGGGATTCACATCTAGATCAAGGGAAGTCATAGTCTCCCTATACTCATCACTCATCAGACCAATGATCGAGTACAATGCCCCATTCGGAATGTATCTGACCCGACACTTGCAGCAGCTGGAGAGGCCACAAAAGTTCCTCACCAAAAGGATAAAGGGTCTCAAAAATCTGTCTTATGCTGCACGACTGAAAGAACTCCAGTTATATTCAGTTGCATCGCTTACTCAGAGGTGACCTATGCCTGACATACAAGGCCATGTCACACCCAGATTTGATGAATATGCTTCATCTCACAAAATCTAGATCCCTCAGAGCCACAAGGGCGGGTGACTTAAACCTCGACACGGTTATTAATAGGACGTGCTGGAGGGATAGATTCATCACCCAAAGACTCCCTATGCTGTGGAACAAAATCCCGGTTTATGTGAGGCAGAGCACCTCGCTGGCCTTGTTCAAGAGGAATCTTGACCAATGGATGGGAGATCGCAGATACACCCCAGGGGTTACCTCAGTGTCACTGCTCGACAGAGGCACAGCTAAATAATGGGCATAGTTTCTCCAAACTAAGGGGTGGCGTAAGCCACAAAACTATGGCTAGGCTTATAAATGCCCTCGGGCAGATAGCCTAGTATGAACCTATGAACCTATGAACCTATGCCCATTCTAGGAGGGCAAACAGTCTGCTGCTTCTCTATAATCTGTAGCCAGGGCTCACCATTCATGGAAGCCTGCACGTGCCAGCTGCCAGTACCTTGAGAATCCCAGTTGTCCAGGTATCATGGGAGAAGGGAGTTAGAGTAAAGAAAAAAAATTACAAGGTTCACAGACGATGATGTTACCAGAACCAGCCTGTGTTATCCCACAATCCAGCAACAGTTAAGTGTTATCCCACTATCAATTGTCCATTTATTAGAGAGTGGTCTCTGGTATGGAGGTGAGGGGGGCTTCAGCTGGCTGGATGACTGTCAGAGCAACCTGGTGAAGAAAAATAACATATATATATATATATATATATATATATATATATATATATATATATATATATATATATATATATATATCCCAAACCATCATAGGTTCATAAGTTCATAGGTTTATACTAGGCTATCTGCCCTAAGGCATTTATAAGCCTAGCCCAAATTTTTGTGGCTTACGCCACCCCTTATATGAAAAAATACTGTGCCCATTAGTTTGTTGTGCCTCTGTCCAGCAGTGACACAGAGATGATTCCCGGGGTAAACCTACGATCTCCCATCCACAGGTCTAGATTTCTCTTGAACAGAGTCAGCGAGGTGCTCTACCTCACATGGACCGGGATTTTATTCCACAGCATAGGGAGTCTCTGAGTGATAAATCTATCCCTCCAGCACGTCCTATTTATATCCGTGCTAAGGTTTAAGTCGCTTGCTCTAGTGGTTTTGGTGGATTTGGATTTTTTGAGGTGGAGCATGTCCATTAATTCTGGGTTGGACATGGCCTTGTATGTCAGGCACATGTCACCTCTGAGCAGACGGTATGCGACTGAATAGAGCTGGAGTTTCTTCAATCTGGCAGCATATGACAGATTTTGGATTCCCTTTATCCTTTTGGTGAGGAACTTTTGGGGTCTCTCCAATTGCTGCAGATGTCGGGTGAGATACATCCTGAATGGGGCATTGTACTTGATCATTGGTCTGATAAGTGAAGAGTACAGGGGAACAATAACCTCACTAGATCTGGATGTGAATCCCTTCATGATCAGGTGGGCAATGTAGAAGGTCTTTCTAACCACTTTAGCAATGTGAGTGTCAAAGAAAGGCCACTGTCAACCTGGGTCCCCAGGTCCCTGATAACCTCTTCTGTGCTTAGTGGATTGCCACCTATATGGTAGCTTGGGGTTACCTTGTTTTTCCCGAAGGGTATGACTATACATTTTTGGCGTTTAACTTCAGGCCATGGCTCTGGCACCAGCTATCTGTTTCCGTGAGTCCCTTCTGAAGGATATCCGTGTCTGATGCACTTTACACTATGGCCCAGTTTGCAGTCGCCTGCAAACTTTGTCAGCCAAAGTCCTCCTATGTTGGCCTGTACTTCTGAGAAGTAGATGCCAAACAATAGGGGCCAAGGACCGAGCCCTGTGGGACACCACTTGTGACCGGCTTGGAGTCTGACACAGCGCCAGCAACTCTAACCCTGTGGGTTCTGTCCTTAAGCCAGTTTGCAACCCATCTTGTGACATATGGGTTTACATTTAAGCTGGTAAGTTTTTCTACAATACCGAGTGGGGTATTGTGTCGAAGCCTTTGCAAGGTCAAGGTAGGCTGTATGGACTGCCTTTCCCTCATCAATGGCCTTGGTGACTGTTTCGAAGAAGTCGACCAAGTTCAAAAGGCAGGATCTTCCCTTGACAAAGCCAAACTGGGTCGGGTCCAATGTCTGCAAGTCCCCTATATCTTTGTTTATGAGCTCCATTATGATCCTCTCCATAGCTTTGCAGACTAGACTTGTTAAGCTTATGGGGCGGTAATTACCAGGGTCCCTAGAGGCACCGCCTTTGTGGAGTGGGACAACAGTTGCCGTATGCCACTCCTTGGGCACGTATCCTGTGGTAAGGCTGAGATTAAACAGCTGCCTTATGTGCGGGTTTAATTCCTCATTTAGCTCGTGTAGCACACAGCCGGGGACACCATCCGGTCCCATTGATGCTGTGTTTTTAGCTTTAGAGAGAGCAGCTTTCACCTGCGCATTTGAGATGTCCGGGAGGCTACACTCGGCTGGGATAGTTATCTCTCCTTTAGGGGGGGAGAGGGGGGTAAAGTTTGCACTGAACCTGTCTGCCAGTATGTTGGCAATGTCTGTGGGTTCAGTGATTTTTGTATCATTTTGGACTAATTCTGAGCATATCTGGGAGTTTCCACCCAGGTTCCTAACATAGCTGAAAAAGGCCTTATGATTGTCCTTTGAATCCATGGCAATTTTTCTCTCAAAATTGGCCTTAGTTGATTTTATGAGTGCTCGTATTTTTTTACTAATAATGATCGGGGGTGACTTCCCTTTTATGGATTTAGTTCTATCATGAAGCCAACCTATCCTCAGAGTAGTTCATAACAAAAAGACCTTTATAGCTACTGACTTCATCAATGCACCAAAAAGCTGCAACTGGACTCCCCTGAAACAACTATCTCTAGACAAAGCCATTGAATACCTTAACACAACCTTCTTAAAAATCTTAAATATATGTTCAAGCAGCAAAAAAAGCAAATGTCCACCAGAGCTGATAAGATAAAAAACTTTTAATACAAAGGATAAGCGCTTTCACACGTAGTGCTTCTTCAGATCCATAAAAAACATCATCACATGTGTATTCATTATATACTAGAACAATAATCAATCAACCAACCATAGAACAGCAACAATTGCTGATATATGCTTTTCTTTTTTAGAACTGGTTTTAAAGGTACAGATGCATTAATCCCCGGCAGTTTATCTGCCTGCAGTTTCACAATCCAATTAGCCTCTGCATTCTCTATCCTGTTCTTATAGTCACCCTTTCTCTTACTTATAGGTAACAACTGTAAAACATTAAATGTAAATGAATGTCCTGGTACAGAAGATATATGCTTTACCAAGGCATTAAAGGTATTCTTGATTTGATGGATTTAACTAAACTTTCCCAATCTTTGTAACTACCAGTGCCAGTTGTTTAGTATACCCAAGTTTTGGCAAAGGAGGTGTGTTTTTCGTTGTTTTTGTCTGCTCGAACTCCACCCCTTACTAGTCATTTGTCTAATGCGTTCGTTCAATGAAATGATTGATCTGAAGGTTTTGTGTACTATAACAACTTATAATGGTATTCCGACTTTATGGTTTGATGCAGAAACTATTTGATTTTTGTCTCTATGGCACTGCTATTCAAGAGACAATTTGTTACCTAAGCAGGAACTACTTATGGGAATCAGAAGACTTCTATTGACTTATGTATGTGTTATTAATAATTTTATATGTACTTCCTATGTTTTAACTCCCTCCCCCCCCCCCCACCCTTTAGCCACTGGTCTATTGTTTTTTAAGTGATCCATTATAGGTTTGTGTGTAAATGAAAGTTTTAGATGATAGGTAATGTTTTTTATTGGTTCACAAGTTTGAACAATGAATGTGATTGGCTGCTACTTGCTTTTCAAATTGTTCAGATGATTGTTTTATTACGATCTGAAGAAGGCTAATAGAGCCGAAAGCACTTATCGTTTCGGTTCATTCATTGAATAAAGTGTTTGTTTCGTCTATACACTTGACTACTATAAGTGTGTTTTCTGCAGGGAACAAGCCATAGTGTTTAGCCAAAGATTTTTGTTTGCGGTTCTGGTGTTTGTTTTTCGGCTAGCTTCAGCAGTGTCTACTGCCCTCTTTTTTGCTGCAAACCACTACTTTGAGACAAAACTATCTAGAGCTCCATAACAAAGCTAAAAAACAAATCAAACTAGACAAATCTAGCTACTATAAAAATATGCAAGAAAAATATGCTCTTAACCCCCAAAAATTCTGTGCCACAGTAAATGGTATACTACACCCAGGAAAATCCACTACTCCAACCCCTGTGCTACCAAATAACCATGAAAACATTCCTACTCAATTTAACAAATTCTTTATCGAAACAGTCCAGACCCTTGCCAATGCCCAAAATAACATTAGCAGCCCCTCACCAATAACTACCCAACCCACCCCAATATACAAAACAATACCCCCAATTTTCACCTTCACTTCGTGTCCACCAAGACAATTTCTAAACTCCTTAGGAAACTTAAACCAACCATTCTAGCAGCTGCTATGCTACCAGCAGACTTCCTTCATATCAGCTGAAGCTATAGCCTATCCTGTCTCTATTGTCATAAATAGATCTCTATTAGAATGCAAAGTTCCCACCTCATGGAAAACATCACATATTATTCCACTGCACAGAGGAGGTAACTCCTTAGAGCTCACCAACTATCACCCAATACCAATCCTATCATCACTTTCAAAAATATTAGAAAGAGTTTTCATACTCAACTAATGCAGTACCTCCAAAATAACAACCTATTCTCCATATCCCAGCATGGCTTTAGACCTTCCCACAGCACCATCACAGCATTACTATCATTCACCAATATAGTTAACCACCATAGGGTCTATTTGTTTCTTCCATATTCTTAGACTTATCAAAAGCCTTTGACATGGTAAATCACAGTATGCTTCTTGAAACTTTATCTACCCTAAATATAAGTCCCCCAACTACATCATGGTTCATCAGCTACTTATCTGTCCATCAGCAAGCACTCCTAGGGCAGCGACAACTGCCCCCCCTGTTAGCAGTTACCATAGGAGTCCCTCAAGGATCCATCCTTGGCCCTTTGCTGTTCTCTTTATTTACTAACAAGATCTATTCATTCTCACCCACTGCCTCAGTAGTACAATACGCAGATGACACCACCATTATATGTGCTGCCCCTCACCCTAAGTGAACTACAAACCCTAACCCAAAATACTTTCACCCTAGCCGAAACTTGGTTCACTAACATCAAACTTCTTCTTAATCCCCAAAAAAACAAGCTAATTCTTTTCAGCCCAGGCAGATCTCCACCCCTAAAAATAGTTATTTCAACATCTACTCTAAAGAAAACATTCAAATCAGTCCAACCACGCACACTAAACTGCTAGGTGTGGAAATAGACAATAACCTGAGGTTCAACATCCACATAGCACAAACCATCAAGAAAGTTAATAAAAAACTTGAACTCTTCTACAGGAACAAACACTTTATGACTAAACACACTAAAGCAACCATCGCAAGAACTCATCTTTTATCCACCCTCCTC
>NC_056748.1:711632163-711784663 GCF_019279795.1 Protopterus annectens | reverse complement strand
GGGACCACTACATTTTTGAAATTCACAGGTAGTTGGTCTAAGGACACTATAGAGTATCTTGATGTGAGAGTGTCTAAATCTGGTGGAATGATACATACCGAACTTTTTAGGAAAGAATGTAGGAAGAATGCTATATGTCATCGAACAAGCATGCATCCCCCCTCATCTATCAGAATATAGTGAAAGGTCAAACTCTAAGAATCTCCAGGCTTACCAGTGATGATGAAGCATTTAAGCTGAAGCTGGATGAACTGCAGAATGACTTTAGAGACAGAGGTTACAAGAATCTTGAAGTTTCAATCATCCAGGACACAGACGTGATTAGCAGAGATAGTGTAGGTAAACCTTTCATCAGAAGAATGACTAATCAGAATGAAAAAGTATCTAGTAAACCTAATGGAAAAGTTAGGAATCTCGTGCTACCATATACCAGTAAGAATAAGAAGATTAAAGAGGTTATTTGTAATAACTGGCATATTCTAACTCTAGACCAAAAGGTCAGGGCAACGGTAGGAGATAAACCACACTTCACATATAAAAACACTCAGTCCCTTAAAAGACTACTCTGCTTTGAAAACAATAGACTGTAAGACAAGAGACTTAGTATATTCAGCAGTATGCCAAAAATGTAGCTCTTTCTATGTTGGTAAAACCAATAGGACACTAAGAGAACGCATTAGGGAGCATATATATGCAATATAATGCCCTTGCTAGGCATGTTATACATAATGACACCACTCATAAGTTTTGTTTCACATAGAATTAATGCATAAAACCGTTAGGCTAGGTGATACAGAAAAACAAGAGGCTAGATGGATTTTGAGATTACAAGCTGACAGACTGCATGGGCTGAATGACAGGATGTCGCTGAAGCCCTTCTTTAAAGAGAGACCGCTTGTACACTGAATGAGTTTATGAAGTTTCTAATATAAAGTTTTTTAGTATAGTTATTAGTACAGTTTTTATGTAGGTCTATTTACGATATTGAACATCGTATATGTCATTATTGCTATATATTTGATTTCATTTTTAAATGGCATTAAGCCACATAAGCATTTTTTTGCACTTTTTTGCATTTGTTATTTATGCTATGCAGGTGACTTAGTTCATAGGATCTGTATATTTATGTATATATCTACATGTATATATTTTATATATAGTTTTTACTTCTATATGCCTTTGTTTGTGTGTGTGTGTATATATATATATATATATATATATATATATATAGATGAACTTTTGTATCTGTTTAGATGTGTAAGCATATGCATTGCGAAGTTTAGATATCGTATAATATACATTTTAAAAGTTTTAGCTGTATAGCTTTAATTAATTTATGCATTCATTTAATTAATTGAATGAGGTAGCAACAGTTGATTGGCTCATTGTTTTTTTAAATGCAGACTTTGTAAAGATGGCAGTTGAAAGTCTGAAGAAGCATTGATTACAACGTGAAAGCGCTTACTGGCCGTTTATACTCTTTACTTTTGGAATAAAGCTGTTTTTAAGAAAGAAGTCGGCTTCGATTGTCATGTTGTGCCCTTGAAGTTCTGGATATTTGGATTTTGTACTTTGCTTCATGAGGGGGCTTTATCCTGAGCAGTGTTCATATTTTCTCAGACCTACAGCAACACTGAAGGAGCTGCAGGAATTTCTGGCAAGTACTGGTTGTGTACTACATGTGACAACAATCTCCCATAGTCTCCTTATGTCTGGACTATGGGGTAAGGTTGCAAGACGGAAGCCTTTTCTTACACAGAAAACATCCAGGCCTGGCAAAAATTTACAAAACAATACAGCGAATCTCCCAAAAGCATGTGGGAAAATGTGTTATGGTCTGATGAGACCAAGGATGAACTTTTTGTCCACAACTCCAAAAGGTACTTATGGTGCAAAGACAAGACTTTGCATCACCAAAAGAACACATCCCCATGGTGAAGCATGGTGGTGGCAGTATCATGCTTTAGAGTTGCTTTTCTTCAGCTGGAAATGGGGTTTTAGTCAAGGTAGAGGGCATTATGAACAGTTTCAAATACCAGTCACTTTTGGCCCAAAACCTTCAGGCATATGCTAGAAAGCTGAAGATGAGGAATTTCACCTTTCAACACAACAATGACCCCAAGCATACATCCAAATCAACAAAAGAATGGCTGCACCAGAAGAAAATTTAAGTTTGGGAATGGTCCAGCCAGAACCAAGACCTAAATCCAACAGAAAATATGTGGGGTGACCTGAAGAGGGCTGTGCACAAGAGATGCTCCCTCAATCAGATAGATTTGGAGCTCTTTTGCAAGGAAGAGTGGGCAAATATTGCCAAGTCAAGATATGCCATGCTGATAGATTTCTACCCAAGAAGACTGAATGTTGTAATTAAATCAAAAGGTGCTTCAACAAAATATTAGTTTAAGGGTGTGCACACATATGCAACCAGCTTATTGTATGTTTTTTATTTTCCTCTAACAGATTTGTTTTTCAATTGAATTGTACATGTTATAGGTCACATTAAAGGTGGGAAACGTTTTGAAATTATTTATTGTGGTCTCATTCTTTTATATCACAAAAACCTGGCATTTTAACAAGGGTGTGTACACTTTTTATATCCACTATATATATATATATATATATATATATATATATATATATATATATATATATATATGTGTGTGTGTGTGTGTGTGTGTGTGTGTGTGTGTATATATATATATATATATATATATATATATATATATATATATATATATATATATACAGAGAGAGCGAGAGAGAGTAGTATAATGTGTATTACTAAGGATTCACTGAACATTTAAGTGCCCATATACTCAGTTGTTTTTGTTCTGGTCAGTACAGTTATTAAAAGCACTTCTCAGACCACTGACCATTTACAGGCACCATGAGACATACAAGATGGTCTCATATAAAATGTACTATCCAGAGAAATCTGAACATTTTACAGTGTGTTATAAAACAGTGTGAACAGAATAAACTAATTGAGAAGGTCGTAAACTGAAGTTCTTCCACTATGTGATTTTTCCAAAGGTGCAGTGAGCATCAAAGTGAAATAAACAGAACATCTGAGGTAAGAATATGTAAACTGTAAGCAGAGGAATAAAATGTAGTGGGGTGACACTTACAGGAAATAGGCAGTTGCCATGTTTTGTAAAAATTCTGATGTCATATGAGGTGCATTTTCAGTTTGTTTTAAAAATTTGAAAGGACACAGTAGGAATAAGGTCAAGATCACGAAATTATAGATTTAAAAGCAGCGGAGCCTGTACTAGTCTTAGAAGGAAGGGTGACAAGCCTCTGGACATCAGATATGTCTATGGTGCTAGAGAGGTAAAAGCAGCTGAGATGCAAGACAGAAGACTCCCTTGACTTCTAAGGAGACTATATTCACATGACAAAAGAGAACAAGTCCTTAGGTTAGGGACAGGGAACAACATTTAGATTAGTGCTGATCTAACAACTTTGTTAAGTCTGGGATCCACCAAAGGAATTCTGTAGATATGATTATTATAGTGCATGGAGTGCTGCGAATACACTCAAAAATGGAAACTCCATCCTGGTTCAGAGCTGCTCTAACAAGAGATCTGACCTTAACAATATTTATAGGTTCATAGGTGTGTACTAGGCTAATGGCCCTGGGGCCTTTACAAGCCTAGTCCATAGGATTACCCAAGCATCATGCCACCCGACCTTAGTTCCCAGTGCCCCTGTCGAGTAGAGCCACTGGAGTTATCCTCGGGGTGAATTTTCTATTTCCTGTCCACTCATCAAGATTTCTCTTGAAGAGGGCCAGTGAGGTGCTCTGTTTTACATGTATGGCTTAACAATTGTTAAGCACTCATACATGCTGTTAACATCAAGCCTGCACTAAAAACGGACAGCGCCAACCAGAAAACAGCAGCAAAGCAAGAAATGGCATAATTTAACCATTTATCCCATTTCTGCCTCCTGTATGATACATTACAGCCACCACTTTGACTCACGCTGCTTTCATTACACGTGAAATACATAAGGACATCAACCACTTCCCCAATGTTATACTGGCAGAAGACATTGCATTTTTTTTATTTTATTTTGAGTCTGAAGTCTGTATGAGTAGGTATGTCATAGTAAGCATCTTTTAAGTCTAGTATTTTCAGGAAACTTGAAAGAGGAAGAAGAGGTCACAGGTTGTGAAGTGACGCCATTTTGAATATGGGCACTATCACAAACAGGTTTAGGAAAGAAAAAAACATACAGAATTGGTCTCCAAGAATTTTATTTTTTGGCACTGCGAACATTCTTGAATAAAATCCCTTCCCCACCTGGAAAGTAGGAACTGTTTCTATCATTCCTTGAGATAGCATGTGATAAAGAACCGGTGGAAACAAAAGAGTCTGATCTGGTGGATGAGGAATGACCCCTGGAAAGTAGGAGTTTCCTGAACTGGCTAAATAACATTATACAAGATTAAGGCACTGTTCAGCTCCTACACAAACAGATTCACATATAATCATTGCATCGGGACTTAACATAAAATATTTATGAAAACAAAACTGAGCACATATGAGGGGACAGAAGGAGATGCGGTCATTTATTGTTATACTGAGTTTCTAACACATCTGGATTATAATGTTACCACCCTTAGCAATCTTCAAACACATTTTGTTAGCATAACTTAGATAGAACAGTAAGCTACAAATACATTGCCAAGGTGGAGGCCCAGCTGACATCCCTTTGCATGACCACTACAAAAAAGCACCCCTAGCTACAGAAATGCAATCCAATTTGTATTGCTTGGTAAAGGGGGAGCTCAGCAGGCAACAGCTGATACAATTCCACTAAAAACCCAAAGAGTCATCAACACCATGGGTCTAGGACTCTTGCACGAATGCACTTTTTACCGAATCGCGAATGGGCGGGCATACGTACTTGAAAATACTTTTCACCGAAGCAGCATTTTCGCATAAGTATGCCTGTTGTGCTGGTCGTACTACAGTGCAGATAAGGGAAAATTCCCTTTTCCCCACTGTAGTGCGATCTCGGAGTAAGAATATTAAAGTGGGGGGTGTGGGGGTGCAGACCCCACATGGGGGGTGCAGGGGCACTTGCTCCCCTGCGTAAAATAGATTTAATGTTTTTTTTTTTAACACACTTTAGCGAAGGTGCTTTTTCGGTGAAAGCGCTTTCGTTAAAGTGTGTTTGGCGATAGTGTATTCGGATTGTTGAACTTTCATTCAACAGTCCTAGATCCAACACCATACCTCTCAACTGTCCAGATTTTTGCAGAATTCCAGATTCTTGCCTCATATTTTTGGTCTGTTTCTCATAAAATTTGTGGATTCCTGAATTTTTGTGGTAAATCAATGAGGATTCATTAAATAATAACAGTTATTTGAGTTTCAGGCTTCATATCCTTCAGAAAATGCATTATAATACAAAACCTTTTATTCTAGCAACTTTCTAAGTTTATGAGCAATATTTGAATTTGTCCCTATTTTTGAGGCTTTCTCCCCCCGTTTTTTTTTTTGGCTTTGTCCAGATTGTTTGTGCTGAGAGGATAAGAGCTATGATCAACACTCTTCAAACAGTCAGTGTTGATTAGCTATTCTTGACATGTTGTTTTTTTCTATGAAGCACAGTCCCAAACTTATATGGCAGAAAATGTGGAAAAGTAAACCAAAGTTGCCCTTGAAAATAGACAGTAATGAACTTTAATTATGGGGATATCAAGTCTGTACCATAGCAGCCATATCTTTTGCAAAATATACTTGTCCCTCCAAACTGCTCTGTTGATGTTGAGGTTTAGATCCATAGACTGTTTCTGATTGCATTTGACTTGCTGATGTAAAATAAATCCATTAGTAATGGGTCGGGAGATGCCTTGTATGCCAGTCAAAGGCCAACTGTGCCAGTCAAAGGCCACCTGTTAGCAGTCTTTAGGATAATGACTGCAGTGACAGGACTCTGAGTTGGTCCATGTAGGACATGTTGCTTAGGCCTTATATTCTTTTAGTAAGGTATCTCTTTGGGCATTATATTCAAGGACTGTCCAAATAGAGGCTGAGTAAAGGTTGACAATGGCATACCTAGATCTACACACAATCCCTTTTTGTTCATAAGATGTGTGAGATAGAAGGACTTTCTTACAACAATAGACACATGTTGGTCAAAAGTTACATCACCATCCACATAGGTTCCAAAATCACAAACAACTGGGTCAACTCTTGGGGGTGTATTGTCAATGTGGTAGTTACCTGGAGTAGATGGCTTCTCAAAGGATACAGTAATACATTTTTTTTACATTTAGTTTCAGACCATGATCTTCACTCCAGTTATCTTTTAGAGACAAATTTTCCTGCAGGACAGCTGAGTGATTTGTGGATTCAATGAGTGCTCCCAGATTGCAGACATCTGCAAATGTAGTCAGAGGCCTTTGTTATTGTCTTTTACGTCTGAAAAGTAGATGAAAAACAGGAGAGGTCCCAGCAAAGAACCTTGGGGAACTCCACTGGTACCTCCTTTCTTTGTGGAGGTAACTTCCCATATTTTGATCTGCACCCTATCTGTGAGCCAGTTGACAATCCACTGGGTACATAGGTGTTTATTCCCAGTTCATTTAGTTTTTTTACTGTGCCTGAGTGAGGAATTGTGTCAAAAAGCCTTGGCCAAGTTGAGGTATGTGGTGTGTACTATTTTGCCTTCATCCATTCCTTTGATGACCTTTTCAAAAAAATCCACCAGGCTGAGAAAGCATGACCTGCCTTTAATGAATCCAGACTGAGACAGGTCTAGTGTTTTAAGGTTCCCTGTGCCCTGACTGATTAATTCTATGATAAGTCTATCCATGGCTTTGCATGTGAGGCTGGTCAGACTTACGGGTCTGTAATTTCCTGGGTCTCTGGAAGGTCCTCCCTTATGTAGGGAAATGACTGTAGCTGTTCTTCATTTTCAAAACCAGCATGGAGGCTGAGTCTGAATAGTGTGGGTAGGGATGTGGCTAAATTGTGCTTCATGCTATTTAAGATGCATCCAGGGATATTGTCAGGAACCATCAATGTAGTATTTTTTTTCTTTTGATAGCACTTTTAGCACTTAGTCTTGTGCGATAGCTGAAGATGAGCCCTTTTCTGGTATATCTTGAGGGACACATGGAGGGGGGAGAGAGGGGTAAGTTACAGCTAAAGTTATTGGCCAGTAGATTAGCTATATTTTCAGCTTCAGTCTATGTAACATTGTTCACAATTGGCTCAGTATATTTCTGTTCTGTGCTTTTGAGATGACAAATGTAACTAAAAATGCCTTGTGATTGTCTTTGGCTTGGGTAGCTATTTTAGCCTAAAACTTGGCTTTGGTGGATTTTATTAAGCTCTTCAGTAGTTTGTTTATTTCAGCGACAAGGGCTCTAACATTCTGGGAATAACTCTTCTTACTTTTGGTAAAAAATATTTTACTTTTATTATAAAGCTTGTTGATATTATGGTATCATCATGTGGGTTTGTTTCTGGGGTTTGCCCTGCACTTATTCCTATGGGAGAGAGCATCTATGCAGCTATCTACATGCTGGTATAGTGTGGTGGTGTGCATTTCTGCGTATTCAGTGGAATTAATTGGGTTTTGTGGGGATTTGAACTTTGCCGATGTATCACTTAGGAGTAGGTAGCTTGTCTTAAAGAAATTTCTAAATCTACCTTGGGTGGAAGGGATCTTTTGTTTCAATTTTATTTAAAAGGTATCTGGTTTATGCTCAGACCTAACATGTGATGAAGACACACAAGGGATGGTGCAAGATGCTCCCATATTTGTAAGGAAAAGATCCAGTATGTCATTTCCCCTAGTGGGTACTCTGACTAATTGTTCCAGGGCATTTGTACTGACAAAGTCCAGGAATCTCTGTGTTTGTGCTCTAGAGGTGGTATAAATTTCCTACTCTATAGGTGGACAGTTTACATCACCTAGGAACATGGTAATGGGTTTAATATGGAGTGATTCTAGTTCCGGTACATAGGTGTTATGGTTTTCTTTCATCATAGAGGGAGTTCTATAGCTATCTAATATATTGTATGGGACCTTCCTGATGGTTATTTGGACATGAAGACGCTCTAGTGCATCATACTGCATCATATGTGAATCTCTTCTGAATGTAGACTGATGCACCTCCACCTTTTTTTTGTTCCTACACAGTAGCTAGTCTAAATGTATGTAAGATACTATAGCCCTGCACAGCTAGACTGCTCTTCCCTATTTTATTTTAAACCATGTCTCAGTCACTACATAGACATCAATGTCTTCCAGAGTGAGAAGGTCTTGTAGGGTGTGGAGTTTCTTGTTCAGGCTCCTAGCATTGATCAGTAAAACCTTCGTATTTTCCTTTGCTTGTTTTGTTATGCTACTAGGTTTATCAGGTTGGCATTGCCTAAAAAAAAGCACAATGTCTTTGCCAATAATCAAAATCTAAAGGGGAGGGGCCAAAACCATATTTTCCCAAGCTGAAAAATATTGAACATCCCTTTGAATGACAACAAAAACTAAAAAAACAAGGGTAACTTGCCCGTGGTTTCATGGGGTAGTGCTGCCCACAGACAGTAATCTTGTCCTCTTGGTTGTTTCAGTCAGTGCTTCTTGCTATTGGATTTCAGTCTTAATTCTTCTTAACTTCCCAGGGGTAGTTAACTATCAGCCTCTATTATCTAGCAGTCCTTGATTTCTGGTTCCCTGGTGTTGTAGCTGCAGAATTTTGACCTGGAAAAAACTGGTCATTTGGCATATCTCAAACTTCAGGAAGAGGGATTCTAACTCAGTTTTTTTGAATCAAAGAAAACTTTATTTGGCAGATGAGTGCTATGTAGAAGACCAAGTTTACGGTGAAATACCCAAGTAATTTATTGCTTAGAAAGTGGGCTGTGCTTAAGGTTGCAAACTCCCAATTGCACCATAGTGTGTATGTTATCCAGGTTTGGAGCTATCCATGACGTCATGCAGGGGAGGGGGGTTAATGGATGACTGGCAGTGGGTTTCAGCTGCAGCAATCGTACTGTGAAATATTTACGATTCTATACATTCCATTTTTAAACACTTCCTAAGTATGAAGGTGCATTAAAACTAAACTAATTTAATTTAATTAACAGTGCTTATTATGAGACTATTCTATATGTGTACTTCATTCAGCAATGAACAGAAAAGAGTTAATTTAGAGTCTATCTTTTTACAGTCCTTAAAAGTATAATACCTTTTCAAATACAACTTAATGTCCAGAGTGAGCTCCCAGTGTGGTTATCTTCCTTGTTCCTTCAATGTCAATTTTACTTTAACATTTTATGAATTTCACATCTACATGATCATTAAAATGTTACCAGGAGATAATGAGAGTCCTATTATATTATATATATATTAAAATCCTATAGTAAACCTTAATAAAATGCTTTATAAACTATACCATATTGCGAGTGGAATCATGCTGGTAAAACTGCTGTCACTGGAGATACAGTTTTGACTTGCCAAGCTAAAAAATTCAGCTCTCATTACCAAGTCAGTGGAAGCACTTAAATGTAGGGGAGGGCATAGAAAGCCCTCACAGCAATTCAGGTACCTCCATCTGCCATCAAGGGGTGGGGTTAGGACCTAACAGAAAAAAACTCTGATGGCTGCATAAATGACCATTTCTGCAACTGGCTCTACCCTAAGGTGAGCTGATTGATTGTGGAGGGCTGATGGCCAGCAGGCAGTTGGGTGACAAAATAAAAAAAAAAATGGGAAAAATTGTAAAGCCTCCATAGGAATTAACTGTCAGCTCCTTCCACGGACTCCATATAAATAAGTAATAAATAAATGTGAAAATGAAGAAATCATCTCAATGCCATTTGCCATGAAAGCTGTCTAGCAGTCATTATTGTGACAGTAAACATCTATTTTCTTGATCTACTCCTCCGGAAACAACCTCCTAATCCCACAATCTTCCAAATTTGGCTGCATATCTCCATGCTTTGAATATATAACTTACAACCCACTTGTTCTGTCCTAATGTTGAACTGGTAGTAACTCCAATATGTTAACACAGACTCAAAAAGGGAATAGGACAGTTCATCTAAGACAGCAACAGGACTTGTAAACCTGATTCTCTGTAATTCCTCTTTCTTTTTCTTGCAGAATTAGGGAAAACCAATTTGCGAAAAGTAACTAATTAAATTGTTTTTTTGTCTTTTTTTTTCACATCTAAGACTTTCTAATTCCACTCCTGCCTTCGCCATTAAACAAAATAACAATAGAAATGTATGCATATGTGTGTGTGATGTATATAGTGAGAAATATGTAGATATAAATATAGATATAGATATAGTTATAGATGTAAATATAGATATAGACTTATCAGCTGTAAAAAGAAAAGAAATATGAGTTGGAAATAAAGTCTTTAAATGACTGGAAGAGTTGAACTTGTGAGCCAACACAGGCCAGCTTCATAGCCACATATGTGGTAGTCCTCCTTATAGGTGCATGACAGCACAATGGTCCCCACAGTAACTTGAATAACTCCTTTCTTACCTCGGGGATGTGCTACCATACATCATTTTCTGTCATTCCCTAGATACTGGTGAGGCCACATGTCACAAAAGGATGTTTAAGTGATAACCTATCAGCATGACTCGCATCCCCCATGCTGCGGATAGCCAGTATGAGAGAATGCATGGTCTCTATTCCAGCTGGGGGATGCTTGATGGTTGTCAGCCATAACAGCATGTCACACAAGTCATACGTCAATACATACAAAGCAGTCTAAAACATATAATGTAAATGATGACACACAGTGACACAACGAATTTCATAAAACAAGGTCAAACTATAATTATGAAAACTGAATATACGAACTGGGCAGACAAATTAATCATAAAGAGAGGCAAAATCAGGAATATTTTGAAGAAAATATATATAAAGATATTGAGCTTAATAAGAAATCATTTTATAGGTACATAAGACGTGGTAGATGAGAAAACATACTAATCGATAAACTGCATGTAGATTCTAAACTTTATTTTCAAACAGAACATATTATGGAGGGGGGGTAAATTGTGCCAGTAACATCCAAGTAATTTTAGATACTGAAATTAAATTAGATTATTTTGAAAAACAAATATGCTTTACTGGAAAAGCTCACTCATACTCTGCCATAGATTGCTGTGAGGGAAAGGTTAGTTTGTTTTTGCTTTTTTGTATTTTGTATTGCTTCATTGCTTTCTTGTATATTGTATTTTACATACTGTGGTGTATTTTCTTTACACTGTGTTTTACTTGCGTTCTGTTTTTAATTGCATATTTAAACTAGGAAAGAGACTATAGCTGTGTCTCTTGTGAGTCACACAGAAACTAAAATTTTCTTCACCATGGTGCTGTTGTGGTCTTAAACTCAACTGTCTTTCTAGTTGCCTGCCCCTTATGTTAATTTGACTGCATATTTCCTTCCCTCTCCTCTTTCATTGCCTATTGTGAGTAAGAACAAAATTATCATTCTGTGAAATCACCACTCTTCAGATATTTAAATATATTGGCCATCCCACTGTATTCCATGGAGCTAGAATACAATGAGCCAAATCCCTCCAATATATCATGCTCATTTAAAATTACGGGCTTTCCACTTAGCTCTCTAAAATGTAAGTTTCCCCCTGTTTCATATCTAACTGCTTAGGGTGCAATGCAACTCTTAGGATATTAACCCATTTAATTCATCTTACCTTTAAAAGCTGCAACATCTAGTCCAAAACCACCAATTATTGGATCATAGGATCATAGGAAGTTACTAGGTTATTGGCCCTGAGGCCCTTACAAGCCTAGCCAAGAATTTAGTCCATGTTCCAACAAGTCAGCACCCTATGCCACTGTCCAGCAGTGACACGGATGGAATCCCAGGGGTGCATTTTATGTTTCCCATCCAGTTTTCCAGCTTGCGCTTAAAACGGGTTAATGAGGTACTCTGCTTGATGTGGAGAGGGAGTCTAGTCCACAAAAGGGGGAGTCTTTGGGACACAAATCTGTCTGGCCAACAAGTCTTATTAATGTCACAGACCACGTTGAGGTTTCCTATGCAGGTTACTTGAGTGGACCTTATCTTGCGGATATGCAGCAGTCCCATCTGGAGAACCCACATTCTGCCTTTCAGTGATCATCTTGGTATCAGTCCTTCAGATTTGATCCTCGTGAGAGAAGGAGCACAGGGACCTTATTTTCTGAAGACTGCTGATCTCCAGAAAGCCCAATAACTACTTCATAGATGCCAGTTCGGAATTGTGAGAAAAGCAGCAGAGTGCATTATATTCCTGACTGTTTCTGATAGGGTGGTGATTTTCTTTGTTTGTCTTTTCTGATTGATCTGGTTCTTGTTCAAGGCATCTACCAGAAAAAAGTTACAAGCCTACAGACCCTTGTACCATCTGGAAAAGACTGTGGATCGCCAAAGAGCCTGTGGCCTACTTCTCATCTGGGACTAGTGCTACTGTTTTGCTTCCGGTGAGAAAACAAGCAAAGGAGCACTGTATCCCAGCAGTGTAAAGCTGTGGTGAGACAAGCACTAGATGTAGCCAGGCAGTAGCCAATCAGGTGAATCCCCTCTTTTCATCATTCTTGACAAAGCTAATTCTTTCTTTTCAGTAAGTGCTCCTTGATTAGCTGCTGTCTAACCTAACATCAGAATATCTCCCTAAATATTTAATCCATAAATCACAGGATCACCTTATTTAGTTTCCCTTCAAGTATTTGGAAGTGGCCTGCATAGATGCAGACACCTTGAGTTGACATTTTTCCTGTAAAACACCCTTGAAATTTCACTAACATCTAGTTGCATACAGGGCAACTAGTTTGCAGTGATAAGCACTGTACCCAGAGTTGCAAATCACATCCTTCTGACATTACTTTATATTCTCACTGTAACTGTCTAATCAATAAAAAAGGTCCTGTTGCCATGGATATGAACTTTCCCACTATCTCCATTACCAGCTTGCTGGATATGGGCATCCTGAAGCAATTTAGAAATTGCCTCATGTTTGCTGACAACAGCTAATTTTCAAACACATTGATATGGCATGTGAGAGATATATTTACACAATGTCACTGTAGTCAAAGCTCTTGCACAAAAGCAGTCCTAATGTCATTAAAGTTGTCAGTAGTACACACGCTGCACCCATCACACTGAGCTCAAAGCAGACACATAGACCCACATATGCTGAGACACTTAAATGTAACTTTCCTAAACCCCAAAGACCTCCTAGATGAAGTACACATACTAAATACCCTCAGTAACCCCGAATGTACTCTTTCAAAATAACAACCACATCAGCACATACAGCCATATCTCATGGAGCCTCTGCTTCTAAGCCCATAAGGCAAGCCAACACACAATCCAACATTTTGGTCATTGGAGACTCCATTGTTAGGCACACTGATGCCCCTCTCACTAGGCTGAGTAAGGAGAAAGTCATGGTCAGTTGCTTTTCAGGTGCCAGGATCCACCACATTACGCAAGCACTCAGTTCATTCGATCAAAAGTACCAGTATGACTCAGTTATAGTTCATGTGGTTGTAAATGATTTGAGACATACCTCCCTTGACAATATAAAGACAAACATCATGGAGCTCTTGGAATATGTCTCTAAGGCTGGTATGAGTCTAGCACTGAGCAGCATTTTACCTTCTCCGAGGATGATGCCACAGTACAAACAGAAGATGACTGACTTTAATAATTGCCTTAGTTTCTGGTGTCATTCTAAGGGATGCAATATTTATCAGTATGGATGGAGATAATCAACACACCGTGCTGTTTTGCCAGGGATGGCCTGCACATCTCCCCTCTAGGTTTTCAAATATTAGCTAAAACATTGCCCTCTCTCACAGTGACTTTTTTTTTTTGAGAAAAGAATATCAGGGACAGACCTTCTCTCCAAGAAAAACAATCGCAAATGGTTCAATCTCTTACCTCTAGAATTCAATGCCCTTAATGAACTAAGCAAGGACTGGTCACTGCGAATTATGAAAGCTGATAAGGGCACAGGTATGATCATTATGGAGCAGTGTGATTATATTTCTAAAATTCAATCTAGCCTGAGCAATGTTCTGATTTATGAACTGGTAGACTACAATGTTGTTTGTAAGCAATTTACTGAAGTTGATGCATTTCCAAATGAATGCTTAAATGATAACAAAATCAACCCTGAATAATTCCACTTCATGTCTGTCACCAATACATGCCTGGGCAAACTGTTTGTTATACCAAAAATGCACAAAGACCCAGTCAACTCTCCATTTAGACTGATCGTCTCCAAGTGGAGAACCAAAATGGAGAATATCTCTGAGATTATTGATTCTTTGCTGAATCCCATAGCCCAGGAAAACCAGTTCTGCCTAAGGGATTCCTGGGCCTTCCTGAACAAACTCCACCAGCTAAAGTTTATGGGAAGTGAATTCCTGTTGGTCACCCTCGACATTCAGGCTCTGTACTCCAACATCCCCCACTCTGCAGGTATCCAACTCACACACCAATTCCTCACCAAGGGAAACTAGTCTTAGCCACTCCAGAGTGGAAACAATCTGCGGACTCATCAACTTGGTCCTAACCAATAATTTTTCCACTTCAATGGCCAGATTTTCCAACAAATAAAGGGAGTAGCCATGGGGGCCAAGATGGCCCCAGCTTATGCCAATAAAGTAATAGGCACCTGGGAGTACAATACCCTACCCATTCTCCAGGGCTTTAGCCAAGCATTCCTGTATCACTGCTATATAGACGACACATTATTTTGTCTGGGAGGGTTCTAAACCCGAGCTCGACCATTTTATATCCGACCTGTAGGATCCAATCCATAGCATCGGATTTTTGTCCTTCACAGTGTCTGGCATTGGTCACAAAGTCCATTTCCAGGACATCAAAATCTCTTGGGACCCTAGTTCCATGTCCCTTCAGTCAACTAAACATGGGAAAAATACCTCCTGCAGTAACTACCTCAAATTTGGTAGCCAACACCCAATGTTCAGGAAAACTAACATTGTGAAGGGGCAGTTCATTAGATTATCACACACATCATCAGTGAAGACGATGCTTTTCTCAATGGATGCACTTACCTCAGCAAACTGTTCATTCAGAAGAACTACCCCCCTTGGACTAGTCCAAAGCATTCTAACCCAGGTCAGCCTTGCCAGACATACAAAGTTCCCACTGACACTCAAACATGGATTCCACGTACACTAGACCAACTCTCCCACTGCTGAATTTACTCTCAGCTTCCCCCTCCCAATTTCCTGGGAAATGTTCCCCATCTGGGACATTATCCAGAGTAATAGGGAACTCTCCCAGATGTTAGGCACTCTACTTATTTTTATTTAAAAAAAAAACTAAAACTCTGCAAGCATCCTTTGAGCTGGCAAGGGACCCCCGCCTTCCTCCCCCTACCCAATTCCCCAGACACACATTCTGTTTGTCCAGACACACCCACTGTAGGCTCTTACCCATGTGGACAATGCATAGCCTGCACTCACATATACCAAGGGAATTACTACACATTCCTACACAATGGATTCACAGTCTTCTGCAATGAATGGTTCAACTGCAAAAGTACAGATGTGGTCAAAGCAGCTATCTGCACTACCTGCAGTGCATTCTACATTGGAAAAATCTCCTGAAGACTCACCAACCGAATTAAAGAGCATTATGGAGCTATCAGACAATGCTTTATGCAAAGACAGCACCACCCGGTTTCCAGAGTTTCAAATTTCTGGTGCTGTAACAGGTAAAACCCTTTGTCAGTGACCATGATACTTTGTTAGAAGTCATTGAACTTCAGTGGCAATTACTACTAAATGCAGAGACATGTCCTAGACTCAGTAAAAACCTGAGCATTAGATGGGCACTGTGATGGTGTAGATAGACACATCCCACTCCATGACACACACTACTGTCACCTTTGCAAACTTGCAGCTTTGTTACAGCATATCCTGTTGTTACCTACGGATTGATCACACAATACATTACTATTGGTCAGTAAATTAAAGTGTTTAGAATTGACTGACACAACCTTAGTATTTATCAATGGTTTGCACAGCTATCTATTTATGTCAAATGAAAGTGCTCAAAACACTGTCTGGCTCCATTTTTCTGTCCCTTAAATTAAGTGTTTTTTTCAGTTGTTTAGGAAATGCCAAGCTGAAAATACTTCTGACATAGAAAATCAAAACCAAGAAAATCTAAAGGTGTTGCTGCTCAATACTAGGAGTCTAAATGAGAAGCTCCACTCCCTACAAGCTCCCCTCACCTTAGAGAATACTGATGGTTAACCGGTCACTGAGACGTGGTTTAAAGCCACTGAGACCACACCGTCAGTGCAAGGCTATAATGCCTTCCACACATTTAGACCAGCTACTTCTCAGACAGGGATTAAAGGTGGAGGTATCTTGATTTACAACAAAAATAAATACATCTCAAGGCTGGTCCAACAGGACAATGCACTTGAGCTTCTCCATGTTCAAATCATCATAGGTAAAATCCCATACCACTTCCTTGCAAGATATAGGTCCCCATCTATAACCCAGGAAACCAATAACATATTTAAACTTACTGGAAACTCTCACCATACAACCATATTAATGGGTGATTTTAATTACCCTATTATTAACTGAAAATCATATATCATACCAAATGTGCAGGCACAGGGATTCCTGGATTTTGTAAACACAAACTCCTCGACCAAGGGTACAAACTTGCTGGATCTGGTCATCACTAATATGGGAGAGTGCTGCACATCCCCTAGTGTGATGTCAGACCACAAAATGGTCTCCTATGAAGTAAAAACAAAACCTGGAAACCCAGCTGACCCTAGAATGTTCAGGAAGAACTCTAAGGCTAATTTCCTACTATTAAGAGTTAACCTGGCAAAATTTCAAGCCCAAATATACCCTGAGAACACTACTGCCTAGGTGGAACTGTTCACAGAAACACCATACAAGCTAAGCTAATAAATATTGTCTCCTTCCCCCCTCAGTATGTGGTCCCATAGTGTGCTGTGGCCTTTTCAGGTTAGCAATTCACCTCCACTGCCTCAAAGTTCTCTGATCCACCTTGCCTGGAACTACCTGCAGTCAAATCCCTTTGTGGGTGCCTCCCTCCATTGTGAGAGACTGTTTATGTTAGCAATCTACCTCCACTGCCTCAAAGTCCTCTGACCCACCCTGTCTGGAACTACCTGCAGTCAAATCCCTTTGTGGGTGCCTCCCTCCATTGTCAGAGACTGTTTATGTTAGCAATCTACCTCCACTGCCTCAAAGTCCTCTGACCCACCCTGCCTGGAACTACCTGCGGTCAAATCCCTTTGTGGGTGCCTCCCTCCATTGCGAGAGACTGTTTAAGTTAGCAATCTACCTCCACTGCCTCAAAGTCCTCTGACCCACACTGCCTGGAACTACCTGTGGTCAAATCCCTTTGTGGGTGCTTCCCTCCATTTTGAGAGTGTATAATTAGCAATCTACCTCCACTGCCTCAAAGTCCTCTGACCCACCCTGCCTGGAACTACCTGTGGTCAAATCCCTGTGTGGGTGCCTTCCTCCATTGTCAGAGACTATTTATGTATGCCCTGCTTAATCTGCTAATTGCTCTAGTAGCTACCTGTACTGTACTGCTGCTCCTGTAGAGGCTATTTTCCCTGCACACCTCCGGGTTGCTCCCTATTTTTTTATTCATCCTATCCTACCCCCCTCCCTCTCTTACCTTCCTTTAATGATATTTGCTCTCTGAAACCTCCCTTTGCTGTGTCCCCCGCTGCTCCCTCTCTGGTCTCTCCTACTCTGACCTATCCCTACTTTACTACCCTACCCTCTCTGCCTATCTCCAGTCACTATACTTCTGAACTACTGCCTCTAGTCCTATAGATCTAACTTCAGTCTATTTCTCTCTGAGCTCTGCTGGCCCCCGCCTCTCCTGCTCACACATCTGCCAAACTTACCTGTTTTATTGATTGTTTTCTGAGATTGTCTACATGGGTATAATGTCCCACTTCTGTTCCTCTGTATGGCCTGTGCTTTCTTATGTGTAGTCTAATTGACTAGTCTGATGTCTGCCCATTCCCAATTACCTGGACTGCTGTTTCTCTATCTCCTACCCTGCTGCCCCTCCCCTGTATCTTTTCTTCCTGCTATTTCTTGTCCATTTTCTACCTTAGACTCATTCTCCATTTCTCTCCCTTCCTTATCATGGTGTTTACGTAAGCTAACCATACTCCTTTGCGACCTTTTAAACTTTTAAGTGGTTCTCCTGTGCCATCTTTTCTCTATCTCTCTCTCTCTCTCTCTCTCTCTCCCCTCTCTCTCAGTAAGCAGTCCCGTAGTGTGCTATGGCCTTTTCAGGTGAGCATTACATATGTTTTCAGCAGGTTTTGTCTGTTTTCATTATGTATAACTGAAAGACAATAATGCCAATATGCTTATGTCTAATAGTAGCATTCTGCTGTATGCACTCATGTCTACTGAATACTTTGTTTTGTATTTTTACTTGGAAATGTTACCTGGTGATTGTACTGTCTGAAACTGCATGCATATGTGTACATGAGTGATTGTTGAATTTTCCATTTCAGGGGCTATCCTACGTGTCGGTCTGAATTATTTTCAGACACCTAGTCTTTTTTTCTTTTTGGGTTATCCTGTAGCCATTTTGTTTGCTATTCACATGCTGTTGACTGTGCACTCATGCTATTTCTTAGTAATTGCTTAATCCATAGCAGGGCCAGCCCCATATGTGCTGATCTGAATACCTTTCAGTTAACTAGTCTTTGTAAGATATTTGGCATCCACACTACCTAAATTTCCCTGTGACTGACAGTGCACTTATATAATTAGTTTGACTATTGCTTAATGCTTTTCTAGGGCCTTGTCTCACATGCCTAGTCAGAATACTATTCAGTTTAAAGTTCCCGTTTAACAGTGTTATCTGCTCCTTGTGGTTTTCCTTGCCTTGACTAAGACAGCGACTACCAAAACCGGCATTTGTGCAATGTTTCCATAGTGCCATTATCATAAAGATAAGTCCTTTTGCTATATGCTGTCTTTAGCATCCTCCCTCCACGCATTATATAATAGGGGGATAGCCTGCTGCATTGCTGGTTTCCCTATTTGCTTAACTGACTTACAGACACTGAACTAAGTGTATGTATTCTGGATTTATTGTCCTGGAAGTGCCTGTATTAGGTATTTGTAATGCTTGTGAGCTATGAAAGGTTATAATCTATTGTCCAATTCTGTGCATGGTTGAATGGTTGGAAATTGCTGTCTAAATCAGCTGTATATTCCACAAAGTATTTTACACTGTGTAATTTCTGCATGTGTAATTTAAGCAATATATATCTAAATGCTATAGCTGCATATTGCATTTGCCCTTGTCCACTATTACTTAATCTGTTTATGCTTAGCAAATAGCCTCATTTATTTGAGTATTATACTACTGCTTATTGCATTGTCTCCCCTGTATTTCTCCATTAACTCTGTTATACCTACACCTACCTACTCCTCTCCACCTAGCATTTTCCATCCTCAAATTTAAACCGGCACTCTCTCCCTTTCACCCAAACCATTCAGAGGTCCCCACATACTTTTCCTCTCTCTTATTTCACATCACTTTTCACTAGTAACCCTCACCTGCAGCCACTTCTCCTGTACTCTACACTTCAGTACATTCTATACCCCCTCCATTTTCCAGTAATAACTGCCCAGTGTTCTACTATCTCACTTATATGGGTTCCACTTCAACCTAACCCCTTTGTCTCTCTTCTTTTTTTTTTTTTGGTTAGCAATCTACCTCCACTGCCTCATAGTCCTCTGATCCACCCTGCCTGGAACTACTTGCGGTCAAATCCCTTTGTGAGTGCCTCCCTCCATTGCAGAGACTGTTTAAGTATGTCCTGCTTAATCTGCTAATTGCTCTAGTAGCTACCTGTACTGTACTGCTGCTCCTGTTGAGGCTATTCTCCCTGCACAACTCAGGGCCGCTCCCTGTTTCTCTCCATCCTATCCTACCCCCTCCCTCTCTTACCTTCTTTTAACGATTTTTGCTTTCTAAAACCTCTCCTTTCCTGTGTCCCCCTCTGCTCCCTCTCTGGTCTCTCCTACTCTGACCTATCCCTACTTTACTACCCTACCCTCTCTGCCTATCTCCAGTCACTATACTTCTGAACTACTGTCTCTAGTCCTATAGATCTAACTTCAGTCTATTTCTCTCTGAGCTCTGCTGCTCCCCACCTCTCCTGCTAATACATCTGCCAAACTTACCTGTTTTACTGATTGTTTTCTGAGATTTTCTACATGGGTATAATGTCCCACTTCTGTTCCTCTGCATGGCCTGTGCTTTCTTATGTGCAGTCTAATTGACTAGTCTGATGTCTGCCCATTCCAAGTTACCTGGATTGCTGTTTCTCTATCTCCTGCCCTGCTGCCCCCCCCCCCCGTGTCTTTTCTTCCTGCTATTTCTTGTCCATTTTCTACCTTAGACTCATTCCCCATTTCTCTCCCTTCCTTATCATGGTGTTTACGTAAGTTGCCCATACTCTTTTGTGCCCTTTTAAACTTATGCATGGTTGTCACACGCCATATTTTCTCTCTCTCTCTCCCCCCTCTCTCAGTAAGTAGTCCTGTAGTGTGCTGTGGCCTTTTCAAGTGAGCATTACATATGTTTTCAGCAGGTTTTGTCTGTTTTAATTATGTATAACTGAAAGACAGCAATGCCAATATGTTTATGCTCTAATAGTTGCATTCTGCTGAATGCACTTGAATCTATTGAATACTTTGTTTTGTATTTTTACTTATTGTTATTTGGCGATCGTACTGTTGAAATTGCATGTGGGTGTTCCATGCATATGTGTACGAGTGATTGTTGAATTATCCATTTCAGGCGCTATCCTACATGTGTCGGTCAGAATTATTTTCAGACACCTAGTCTGTTTTTCTTTTTGGATTATCCTGTGGCCATTTTGTTTGCTATTCACACGTTGTTGACTGTGCACTCGTGCTATTTCTTAGAAGTGTTTAATCCATAACAGGGCCGGTCCCATATGTGCTGATCTGAATACCTTTCAATTAACTAGTGTTTGTAAGATATCTGGCGTGCATACTACCTAAATTTCCCTGCGACTAACCGTGCACTTATGTACTTAATTTGACTATTGCTTACTGCTTTTCTAGCGCCTTGTCTCACATGCCTAGTAAGAATACTATTCAGTTTAAAGTTCCAGTTTAACAGTATTTTCTGCTCCTTATGGTTTTCCTTACCTTATCTAAGACAGTGACTACCAAAACCAGCATTTGTGCACTGTTTCCATTGTGTCATTATTATAAAGATAAGCCCTTTTACTATATTTTGCCTTTAGTGTCCTCCCTCCATGCATTATATAAAAGGGGACTAGTCTGCTGTGTTGGTAGTTTCCCTATTTGCTTAACTGACATACAGACACTGAACTAAGTGTATGTATTCCAGATTTATTGTCCTGGAAGTACCTGTATTAGGAATACGTAATGCTTTTGAGCTATGAAAGGTTATAATCTATTGTCCAATTCTATGTACTGTTGAATGGTTGGAAACTGTTGTCTAAATCAGCTGTGATTTCCACAAAGTATTTTACACTGTATAATTTCTGTACGTGTGATTTAAGCAATATATATCTAAATGCTATAGCTGTGTATTGTATTTGCCCTTGTCCACTATTTGTTTTATCACTGCATACTTAATTTGCTTATGCTTAGCAAAAAGCCTCATTTATTTGAGTATTATACTACTGCTTATTGCATTCTCTCCCCTGTATTTCTCCATTAACTCTGTTATACCTACACCTACCTACTCCCCCCACCTAGCATCAAACCAGCACTCTATCCCTTTCACCCAAACCATCCAGAGGTCCCCACATACATTTTCTCTCTCTTATATCACATCACTGTTCACTAGCAGCCTTCACCTGCAGCCACTTCTCTTGTACTCTACACTTCAGTACATTCTATACTCCCCTCCATTTTCCAGTAATAATTGCCAGTGTTCTACTATCTCACTTATATGCGTTCCACTTCAACCTAACAGCTTTGTCTCTCGTCTTCTTTTTTTTAGGTTAGTAATCTACCTCCACTGCCTAAAAGTCCTCTGACCCAAACTGCCTGGAGCTACCTGTGGTCAAATCCCTTTGTGGATGCCTCCCTCCATTGTCAGAGACTGTTTAAGTATGTCCTGCTTAATCTGTTAATTGCTCTAGTAGCTACCTGTACTGTACTGCTGCTCCTGTTGAGGCTATTCTCCCTGCATACCTCTGGGCTGCTCCCTGTTGTTCTCCATCCTATCCTACCCCCTCCCTCTAATGATTTTTTCTCTCTGAAACCTCTCCTTTGCTGTGTCCCCCTCTGCTCCCTGTCTGGTATCTCCTACTTTGACCTACCCCTACTTTACTACCCTATCCTCTCTGCCCATCTCCAGTCATTATATGTCTGAACTTCTGCCTCCAGTCCTATAGATCTAACTTCAGTCTATTTCTCTCTGAGCTCTGCTGCCCCCTGCCTCTCCTGCTCACACATCTGCCAAACTTACTTGTTTTACTGATTGTTTTCTGAGATTTTCTATGTGGGTGTAGCCCCACTTCATTTGCCCTCACCTCCTCGGGCTCACTTCTCTCCCCTACCCTACCCCTATTCCCACCCACCCCATTACAATTTCCTTTATACCATCCACTACCTCTCTTTCCTGTCTCAATCATCCACTCACATCTAAATTTTTGCCAGCAACTAATCCAAGCCTTACATCATCCATACTTAACTTAAATCACTTCCTACCATTAATTACTACACTCTGTCCACAACTGTCATACACACACTAATTATGCAACATTTTCTCATCACTACACTCCTCCTACTTCTCTCTGCTGTAACCTCTTATCAAGCCTACCTCCCCCACCCACAAACATATGCTCCTACCTCCATCATCGATCATACTCTTCCAACAACTTCCTCCTTCATTATCTCCCCATCTCTCTTCAACTTCTCTACCACCTGTCTTCATAAACTAACTCTACTTATGCTCCCACCTACCTGCAAATCCAGACGAAAACTCCACAAACATCTATTACCTATTACTGCACTCACACTATTCACTAATGCATGAAAAGAGATATGGAGGAGCTCCCTGACCATGTGGGCCAGACAGGTATGACACTAGCCCTGAGAAGCATCCTGCCATCACCCAGAATTATACCACAGTACAAGGACAAAATGATTGACTTCAACAATTGGCTAAGCTTCTGGTGTCATTCCAAGGGGATCCAGTATCTGTCTGCCTGGGATGACATGATCGACAGGCCACTATGCTTTGCCAGAGATGGCCTGCACCTGTCACCTCAGGGATTCCGGATACTGGCTAAGGCTCTTGCCGCCCCTATAGTGCCTTTTTTAGGCAAAGTTCAAACATCAAACACACCAACATAGTAGAGACAAACAAGCAAAATCTAAGGGTAATGCTACTCAATGCTAGAAGTCTAAACCTCAAAATGCACTCACTCAAGACACTTCTTAAGATGGAGCACATCAACATCTGTGCAGTGACAGAGATTTGGTTTAAGGCTCCAGAAAGCTCCCCTGCATTACCAGGCTACAATTCCTACCACACCTTTCAGCCACCTAACCTGGACCAAAACACTAAAGGAGGAGGAGGTGTGTCCATATTCATAAAGGATATCCACACCTCCAGGCTAGTTGCTCAACATAGTGCATCTGAAATTATCCAAGTACAATTAACACTGGGCAAGACTCCAATTCAGGTTGTAGCTTGTTACTGATCTCCTGCTATGACACAGGACGCCCACTCCATGTTTCTTGATATACTGGATAATATTAAGGTATGGCCCAATACCCTAATATTAGAAGAGTTCAACTACCCCACCATCAACTGGGGAAACTACTCATGTATAACACATCTGCCCAATGTTTTCTGGAATTCATCAATTCCAATGCCCTGGATCAGCTTGTCCATACCCCTACCGGTGGCAGCAACATCCTGGAACTGGTCATTACCAACATGGGTAACAGATACTCCATGCCAGAGGTCAACTCTTCACTGGTCAGGTCTGACCACAAGCTAATCACCCTAGACATCCATATCCTGCCCCCACCCCCCATTAAGGAAACCACCATAAAAAATTTCTACAAAGCCAACTTCATGCTTCTTAAGTCAGAAGTGGCCAACTTCATGTCACCCACACAGATGGAAAATAGAGACACGACTGCTGAATCATATACAAAAGCACTGTATAAGCACATACATGACTGCATGGACTGTGCCATCCCCAACAGAACCAAGACGCTATCCTCCAAAAAAAGGATGCCAATCTGGTGGTCCCCTGTCATAAACAAACTCTACAACAGAAGGAAGAAACTGTTGCAAAAAAGAGTAAAATCCCATGATTGCAGGAACTCCATGGTCAGCCTCAGCAAGAAGCTGAGATCCCTCATAAAATCCTCCAAAGCTAGTTATGAAAATAAAATCACCATGGATTCTAAAGACAACCACAAAGCTTTTTACAGCTATGTCAAGAATCTCAATGGTAACACTCAGATCTGCTCTGAACTACAGCACAATGGCACTACATTTACCAAACCAACTGATATTGCCAACATCCTGGCAGACAGTTTCAGTGCATACTTTATCCCCCTCACCCCCAAAGGGCCCATCTCCATACCGGAAGATTGCAAAGCCCCTGTAATCATGAATGCACAGGTAAAGACTGCAATCTCCAAAGCCAAGAACACAGCATCAATGGGACCGGACAACATCCCAGGCTGTGTTCTGCATGAACTACAGAACGAACTGGCACCCCACCTAAGTACCATGTTCAATCACAGCCTCACTTCAGGCTTTGTGCCTATGGAATGGCACACAGTACTGGTTATCCCACTCCACAAAGGGGGTGCCACCACTGACCCTGGGAACTACCACCCCATTAGCCTGACAAGCCTGGTCTGCAAGGCCATGGAATGCATCATCCTGGAGCTTATAAACAAAGACATAGGTAACCTCCAAACTCCAGACCCCACTCAGTTTGGGTTTGTAAAAGGTAGATCATGCCTCCTAAACCTGACTGACTTCTTCAAAGCAGTCACCACAGCTGTAGATGAGGGTAAGGTGGTGCACACAGCCTATCTTGACCTCGCCAAGGCTTTTGACTCCATCCCCACTCTGGCATTATAGATAAACTCACTGGACTAGGCATAAATCCATATGTCACAAGATGGGTGGCCAACTGGCTCACTGACAGAACCCACACAGTGGAAGTAGCTGACTCCAAATCCGACTTCAGACCAGTGACAAACGGAGTACTACAGGGTTCAGTCCTGGGTCCTTTCCTGTTCAGTATCTACTTCTCTAAAGTCCAGGCTAATACAGCTGGTCTCTGGTTAATGAAATTCACAGATGCCTGCAAACTAGGAGCCATAATATATTCGCCTAAGGATGTGGACATTCTACAAAGAGGCCTCACTGAGAATGATGCTTGGCCTAAAGCTCAATGCCAAGAAATGCATTGTCATCCCCTTTGGGAAAAACAATGTACCCATGAACTACCACAAAGGCGGTAGCCTACTAAACACCGAAAGTATGATATGAGACCTTGGGACACAGGTGGACAGTAGTCTCTCCTTTGATAATCACATCACCACAGTAGTCAGGAAATCCTTCTATGTGGTACACCTCATCACAAAGGGGTTCTCCTCCGGAAAAAGAGGGGTCATCGTTCCTCTCTACTAATCCCTCATCAGACCCATTATAGAGTACAATGCCTCATTTGGCATGTACCTTGCAAGACATCTGCAACAACTAGAAAGGCCACAGAAATACCTCACTAGGAGGATTACTGGCCTCAAACAGATGCCACACGCAGACTGTCTCAAAAAACTCCAGCTGTACTCCGTTGCATATCACCTACTCAGAGCCAGCCTCTGTCTAACATACAAAGCCATGTCTAACCCAGATCTGATGGACATGCTACACTTAAAGAATTTCCAACCTCTCCAAGCCACACACTCCAGACACCTAAACCTTGTCACCACAATAAACAGAACATGCAGGAGGGATAGATTCCTGTCCCAGAGATTTCCATGCTCTGGAACAGGCTACCCATTCATGTCAAGCAGAGCTCCTCATTAGCCCTCTTTAAGAGACATCTTGACAACTGGATGGGAAACAGGAAATTCACCCCGGGGATCACTGCTGTGGCACTGCTTGATAGGGGCACAGGAAAATAATTTTTTTGGGTGGTGAAAGCCAGGGAACCTCATTTGGCTAGGCTTATATAGGCTCTAGGGCCAATAGCCTAGCACATACCTATGAACCTATGAACCTAATAACTTACTCCACTCTGGAGACATCCACCCCAACCCAGGCTACCCTCCACCTCCCTGTCTCCTGACACCTCTCATCAACCCTATCCTCATACTCGAAACACATCTTTATACAAACACCTAACTATTTACTCACTAAATATTCAAAGTCTAACCAAAAAAAATCAATTGAGCTCCACTCCTGGATAGCCCATATCACACCTCACATTCTTTCCTTATCAGAAATTTAGCTCAAGTCACACATCACTAACAGTGAAATACTCCCACCTGGCTAGAATATCTACCACTATGACATATTCCCAAAAAAAGGGGGAGGCATAGCCATCTTCTACTCTGACAGCCTAAATCTCTCACCTGTCACCATCCCTATTCCTGACTTCCACCCTGCTGAACTTATCATCCTAAACTGCCACCTAAATCCTCACATGAAATTAGCTATTACTTCCATCTATAATCCCCCTGGAAATAATTTAACCATCCTACAAAAGTATCCCATCCTGGTTTTCCCAGTACATACCTTATGAAAACCTCATTCTTGGAGATGTCAACATAGACTGGTCCAAATTCAAAACTGACTCTCCACAAATCAGTATCAATCTACAGGGTTTCCATCAGCTGATAACATGCCCCACCCACCTCCATAAAAACTCATCATCCACTCCACCATTGGCTGGATGCTAACTCCCCCCACCACTATCATAGCCCCACTACCCTACAGACTCCCTAAGTGATCATCTCCCCACCTCTGCCTTAAGACAGTCCACCCAACCACCCAAACCTCACCTTTATAAAAACTGTCACAAACTATCCAACTTTAATATCCCCCTATTCAGCTCCATACTATCTACAATTGACTGGTCCATTCTTAAGCAAATCCCTCTCAATGACGCTGTCAATAGGTTGAATAGCATTTTCCTGAATACCCTCAACTCCCTTGCTCACTCCAGAAAAATTTGAATAAAATCAAATTATGCTCCCTGGCTATCCAAGGACACTAGGTCCCTCATGGAAAAAATAGACAATGCTTGGAAAGCCTGGGTTAGAACAAAGGACCTTCCCCTGCTGCAAAATTACAGAAAACTATGGAATCTTGTTAAGAAATAAATTAATAAGGACCAAAAGGCCTACTATACCTCTGCACAACTCAATAGCAAATCCAACCCTCATAACTTTTGGTCTACCCTTACCAAAATCCTTTCCCCAGGCTCCCCTCCCAATCCCTCCCCCTATCCCAATAAATCTCCTCAAGAAACTGTAACCCTCCTCAATAAACACTTTACTGAAACAATCCAAAAACTCATGCCATCCAGCTCTAATACAACTTCCCGAACCCCTGCCAACTCACTCAACAATAACCTTTTCTCCTTTCATCCTGTTCCCACTTCCTACATTAAATCTCTTCTTCTGAAGCTCAAACCCTGCTCTCCCTCCACTGATAATCTACCTCCTACCTTCCTCAAACTTGCTGCAGAATCTATAGCCTATCCCATATCTATTTTTATCAACAGATCAATTAAAGAAGCTACTGTCCCTTTCCTATGGAAATCTTTCTTCACTATCCCCTGCATAAAAAAAATAACTCAACTGACCCATCTAACTTCCATCCCATCACCATCCTATCCTCCTCTCTAAGATACTCAAAAAATGCATTCACTCACAGCTTCTCAACTACCTCCTCCAGCATAACCTATTCACTTCCACTCAACAGGCTTCCGACCTAATCACATCACAACTACTGCCCTAATATCCTTTACCCATACTATCGCCGAGGTCCGAGATAACAATCTACTCATATCCTATCTCTTCCTTGATGTTTCCAAAGCTTTAGACACAGTCTCTCACTCAATACTTCTATCTAAACTTGCAAACCTCAACCTATCAGCTACCTCCCTTGCCTGGTTCTCTAGCTACCTCTCCAGTAGGCAGCAATCTATCAGATGGCTCTCTTCCTACTCTTCCTTCATTCCAGTCTCAACCGGAGTAACACAAGGATCCATTTTGGGTCCCCTGCTATTTAACATCTTCACAAATGAACTTTATACATCTTGTAAACAATCCTTCCTCATCCAATACGCAGATGACTCAACTCTCATCTCCATCTCCAGCAATATCTCTGAACTCCAAACCAAACCCAACACACCTTTCTAGCCACTGAAAAATGGTTATCTGACAATCTACTCATCCTTAACCCTAAAAAGACCAAACTCTTACTCTTTCTCCCCCGTTCCCTTTCTCACCATTCTAACTTCTACTGCTAGACTCTTCCTAGCACAGGCACTGCTCCTCCCCTCCCTTACATATGCAGCCCCTGTTCTAACCAACATTCAAGCCACAACCTTGACGGAACATCAACAAACTTACACTAAAATAGCTAGGTTTATTACAAACTATCCCTATAATTCACACCACTGCCTGGCCCTAAACTCTCTGCAATGGCTTCAAATCCCCCAACAACTCCTTCTATCATAATTTCAAATGCTACACTCTATTCTATACAAACCTTCTTCCTGCCCAGCTCTTTCATCCATAGTATCCACCTATACCCTACCTCGGACCCTCTGCACCTCTAACCAGCAACTCCTGGATATTTACCAACCAAAGAAAAATGTAGGCAAACTGCTATATAAATGCTCTGTTGCCCAAGCTTGGAACAAACTGCCCCCTACACCTATGTTTCATCACCCACCCATCACACTTTAAAAAAGACTTCACACTTCATCTACTTAACACCAAACCTTGCCCTTGCCATGACCCAATGTAACCCACCTTACCCCTGTATTTGCATCTAAAATAATCTGTCCCCAATTCATCTTGTAACCCACAAGGTGGTTCCCTGCTAGACACAATCAACAATACTGAAGGAATTAAAATCTTTATTTATCTATATTTATCTTGTAAATAATTCTATGCGTATATCACTATGTGCATGCTTTCTACTGTGTATCGTGACTTGTTGTATTTCAAATTTCTGTAATTCTTTGATTGTGATATTTTTTTATACACTGTAAAACTGTTTGTAACTGGAGCTTTTCTCCTCGGGTCTCCACTGAAAATGGGCCACAAGTCCAGCTGGACCAACCCGTTTAACAAATGTCAGTAAATAAATAATAAAAAATAAAATGTTAATAGCTGCATAGAGGCAGCTATACCTGTGACGCCCGTGCACTGGCCCAGTAATCAAGGAGCCTCAATCCTCATCACTAGCATCAGTGAGAGGCATGCACATTGGAAAGTATAGCAAGTACACACACACAGTAAAGTACAATTTCCCTGAAGAGCACACAGAGATCACTATCAGTCTGGGGCTGGTTTATCCCTTTCTCTCCAGATCCCCAATAAGACTCCCCACTGGCACAGCTATAGGGTACAGATCTCAGCCTAGTGATCAAGCCAAAACTTCCAGCACCCTCTCTGTCCAGCCAGTGCTTCATGTCCCTGCCCAAGTAGCTGACACACACACACACACACACACACACACACACACACACACACACACACACACACACACACACACACACACACACACACACACACTTTGAAATATGAGTTATATACAACAGACAGACACTCCTGAGGAAGGCTGGCACAGGTTCTCCAGCTATGCCCCCTTCTCTCCAGACTATAAGGTAGAAATCACTGCCACCAACCACTAATATCAGCTACTATAAGGCCCTTCCCAAAGGGTGACCAATTTCACTGTGCAATATTACTGTTATCCAAATAGTAAGTGTGTGACCCAGGGCTAAGGCTATTAGAGTGACTTGGACAGTATCGTCAAATACATGCAATGTACTCTAAGAGCTTAAATTATCTCTACATAAAACAGCCACATTTGAAAGGTTTAAAAAATATTTAATAATAAATAATAAAAACACAAGCCAATACTTATTACTTCCACACAATGGCATTACAAGAGTTCAGAAATAACAGGAAAATGCTTTAAAATAATATTGTAGAATAGTCTGACATAAATATAGAAAACAGCTAGATTAATCCAGCTATTTCTATCTCTAAGAGAAATCACTGAACTAAATAACTATCTTACTTAGAGAGCAAAGGCAGAGTGCTGGTGAGCTGATGTGTTCAGGTTAGACAAAAATCCAAAATACTTAATTCTCTCTCTCTCTAAGAAAGTCTTAAATTGATAACACAGTACTGCTGAGTCATTTCACATTACATCATTCGTGGTACTTCTCTGGTTCCCAGGCTAACAGAAACTCAGAATTTACATTTCTTAGTAAGCTGCACCTGGCCAGGAAGCCACAGCAATAAAAGACATTTTATATGTAAAATCTAGTAATTAACTCTTGTCCTAAGACAATAGAAAGAATTCCTTAGTCCAGACATCCTGTCTCCGAGCTTGAGATCAAGCAGTCATACAGTACATGACTTATCAGCTTTCTTCCAGCAGAGTGCACTGTGGTTACATTTTTGAAGCTCAGTACAACATACAGTTTAATCCTACAATATAGTTCTCTTTACATTTGTAGAACAAGCCTGTGGAGTACATTAATATTTACAATGACATAGAAGTATTTACAAAATTCTACCTAGCTAGGCTGGCATCCTTCATAATACCTACCAGGAAAACGTACAGAACTAACTCAAAAAACCCAGCTGGTAGAATAACAACATTGTTAGGCTGTACCAAGGAAGAAAATTATGGAAAAAAATTAAGTGCTATAGCATCCAGCAGGATAAACACACTCTCATCAAACTAAGCAAAGAATTCAGGACACAAATAAAGCTTACCGAAGCCAAATTTGAGGTAATTTGTCATCCCAGGCCAAGGAAAACCATAATGCATTCTTTAGCTATGTCTACAACCTCAAAGGCAATACACAATTGTGTGTGGAGTTCATTGTTAATGCAGTCACCTATACTGAGCCAGAAGATATAGCAAACCTACTGGCTGACAAAGTCATCTCTAACTTTACCCATCTTTCCCCTCAACCTCCCCTCAGGAAATATCATCAAATATAATTTTCCCCTGCTATCTTTAGGAAACAGGTCCTCAATGCTCTCTCAAGACCAAGAACACTGCATCAGTGGGCCCAGACAATATCCCAGGATGTCTTCTAAATAGCATGGAACATGACCAATCAGGCCCTCTGGAATTGCTGTTTAACTGTAACCACCAAACAGGCTTCATACTTCATGAATGGAGAACAGCAACAGTCATCCCTCTGCACAAAGATGGGCCATCTACAACCCTGGAGGCTACAGACCCATAAGTCCCACTAATGCCATTATTGAATCCCCAAATGATGTGGTTATTCTACAAAAGGGCCTTACAGAAACAGATGCTAGGTGCCAGAGCCATGGGCTCAAGCTCAATGCCAAGAAATGTATAGTTATCCCCTCTGGGAAAAAAACATGTACCCGTGAATTACCACATAGGTGGCAGTACACTTAACACTGAAAGTGTGATAAGAGACTTAGGGACACAGGTGGACAGTGGTCTCACCTTCGATAACCACATTGCTACAACAGTCAGGAAATCCTTCTATGTGGCACATCTCATCACTAAGGGCTTTTCATCCAGAAAAAAGGAGGTCATTGTCCCACTGTACTCATCCCTCATTAGACCCATTATAGAATACAACTCCCCATTTGGTATGTACCTTTCAAGACATCTGCAACAACTGGAAAGGCTGTAGAAATACCTCACTAAAAGAATCACAGGCCTAAAGCAGATGACCTATGCTGACCACCTTTAAAAAACTCCAGCTATACTCTGTCACATATCATCTACTCAGAGGTGATCTCTGCTTAACATACAAGGCCATGTCAAACCCAGAGCTGTTGGACATGCTACACTTAAAGAAATCCCAATCCCTCAGAGCCACATGCTCCAGGGATCTAAACCTTGTCATCACAATAAACAAAACATGCTGAAGGGATAGGTTCCTGACCCAGAGACTCCCCAGACTCTGGAATAGACTGCCCATACATGTCAAGCAGAGTGCCTCTTTGGCCCTCTTCAAAAGGAACCTTGATGATTGGATGAGAGAAAGGAAATTCACCCTGGGGATCATGTCAGTTGCCCTGCTAGACAGGGGTCCAGGGAAGTAAATAATGTGGGAAGAAATATCCAGGGAATTGTTATGGCTAGGCTTGTATAGGCCCTAGGGTCGATAGCCTAGTACCAACCTATGAACCTATGGATCTATAATCTCATATGCAAAGCCATGGAAAGAAATATCATGGGAATGACCAATAATGACATAAGAAACCTCCAGACACTGGACCCAACTCAATCTGGTTTCATAAGGGGCAGGACATGCCTACTCAAACTGGTAGACTTCTTTGAGAAAGTCACCAAAGCAATGGATGAGGGCAAAATGGTTCACATTGCCTACCTTGACCTGGCCAAGGTATTTGAGAATAACCAACTCAGGCATTGTTGGCAAACTCAGGAGGTTAGGTACAAACCCTTAAGTCACCCCGTGGATAGCAAGCTGGCTCACAGACAGGATGCAGAAAGTTAGAAATGGGGAGTCCATTTCTACAAAGAGGCCAGTCATAAGCAGAGTCACTCAGGCATCGGTCCTGATACTGCTCCTTTTTTGGCATTTACTTCTCTGAAGTCATGGCCAATGTCAAGAGCCTCTAGCTAACCAAATTTGCAAATGTTCTCCAGGAGGGGCTGACACAGACAGACAAACAACTGGTGTCAGAGTCATGGACTAAAACTAAATGCATAATAGTATCCTTTTTGAAGTCATCCACCCCTGGTAACTATCATATTGACAACACACCCCTTAGAGCTGAGCCAGTAGTCAGGTACTTAGGGACACACATAGATAGCAATCTAGCCTTTGGTCATGTGTCTACAGTGTTGAGGAAATCATTCTATGTTGCACAACTTATAAACAAAGGTATGGCATCTAAGTCCAAGGAAGTCATTGTTCCACTGTATTCGGGATTCATCAGACCTATCATTGAGTACAATGCCCCCTTTGGTATGTACCTAACCAGGCATATCCAACAACTGGAACTTCCATAGAGGTTCCTCACTAAGTGAATAAAGGACGTAAGCAATATGTCCTATGCAGACTGCCTCAAGGCCCTATCCCTGTATTCTGTCTCCTACAGGCTTTTGAGGGGAGATCTATGCCTGGCATACAGGGCATTGTCAGACCCCACTCTGATGGTCCTCCTACATATCTACAAAACAAACAGCACCAGAATTACCCATTCTAAAGACTTAAGCCTTGCCTGTGATATAAATAGGACCTGCTGGAGAGATAGGTATGTATCCCAGAGACTACCCTGTCTATGGAACAGGCTCCTCATCCATGTGAAGCAAAGTTCATCCCTAATCCAATTCAAGTGCAACTTGGACAATTAGATGGGAAACCGGAAAGTCAACCCTGGTTTGGCACCTATGTCTCTGATGCAAACAGGTAACCTGCAAATGGTTCATCTCCAAGACCCATGCTTACACTTATCAAGAGTATCAGAAATTGTCAGAGATTTAGGAATTGTTCTTCTGGTATTTAAGCCCTAACTTTGATAGGGTTTCTGTCTATACACACTGAGCAGAGTGGATAAGAGTTGTTGACCGCAGCTGCTAGCTGAGATATATAAGTATCCTGGGTTTTTTTCGATTATTTATACAGATTATTGTTTTTAACAATTAATATATAGCACTTTTATTGTCTGCTTTTTAGTCTTCGAGTGTATTTTATTGCTATTAACTAATCTGCACAAGTAACTGATTTGTCTGCAGTTAAAAGCATTCTGTATCTTTACAAATCTTTATTTGTTTGTGGCTTTCTGTAGTGCTACTGGCTGTAGGCTATATTGTCCCCACCCTCCCGCCTAGTTGGTGTCTTGCTCTTATTCTTGGTGGCTTTGCAGTTGCCCGCCCCTACTGTAAATCTGATTTGTGACACTCCTCCCAGTCTAGTGTCATTAGCTCATTCTACCTAGTACAGAGAGAACATTTGATAAGGCCTTCTGTTTCTCCTTTTTCACTTTCAAAAAAAAAAAAAAACTTTTTTTTTTTTGCCTGAACCTCCTTGTGTTCTGACTGTGCTTCTCAAACATTTTGGAAATATAGAATATATTTCAGAGCATTTATTATAACTGTAATTGCCTTAATATTGCTACAACTCAAGTGCTCTAGGTTGCACTGCATCTGAAGTGTTTGTGTGTTTTAGCTGCTTTTCTGTATATATAGACTGCTCTGTTTCTTTAACTTAATAAGCTCTGCAAAGTTGTTTTATTGCATTCCTGCCTGAATTTCTGAGTTTTTTTGCACTTTTAAAGTTTGTTTTTGCTTAGTTTAACTGGTAGGCTACACACTCAAGTGTGCTAGCCGAATTAAAGCATTTACTGTGTTTCTGTACCTAATTTCTGCTACTTTGTAAAAAAAAAAAAAAAAAATCCTCGTTTCCCGCCTTTACTGAACTAGAATAGTCCAGTCTTCAGGTATTGCTGATCTCTGGGCTGTGTCATAGTTCCTGTGTTGCCCATATCCTTATTTGGATAGGAGGAAGCTTCTTTGTTCACCAGTGAGAGTGGGGAGCTCTGAGCAGCCTATCTGTCCCTTGAGGAGTGGTTCCAGCCCAGTGACCTGTAACTTATTGGCCGTTTTGGGCCATTTCCTATCTCTTTCTAACCCCCTGCTTTAAAGGCAGCTTTAGCACGATTTTGCGCTTGTAATTTTAAAGTCTGTCCTGTTTGTTGCATTTACCTGTTGAGGCTACACACTCAAGTGTGCTAGCCTGTGTTACATATTTATTGCATTTTTCTGCTGTTTGTTGCAAAAAAAAAAAAAATTATCCTTGTTTCCCATCTTTCCTGACCTAGAGTAGTCCAAATACAGGCTTTGCTGTATTCTGGACTTTTGGAAAGTTCCTGTGTTGCCCATTTCCTTTCTTGGATAAAGGGAGGCTTCTTTGTTCACCAGTGGCAGTGGGGAGCTTGGAGCAGCCTATCTCTCCCTGGAGGAGTGTTCCCAGCACAAGAATCTGGTAGTCTATTGCCTGTTTTGGGCCAATTATTAGCTCTTTCAAGTCCCCCTGTATAAAACCCACGTTGGCGCGGTTTTTGCACTTGTTACTACTCAGCCAAGCTCCTCGTGGTCCTGCAGAGTGGTGCTAGCAGCAGAGAGGCTAAAAGAGTGACTGCTAACCTGATAAAAGTGCTTGTTTTCCTGCTACTACCTGGGCGACTCTCAGATCTAGCTAAACTGCAAGTATTTCTGCTTCTTGAACTGTTTTAAACTGTTTAAAATTGTTTTTGCACCTGCACTTTTAAAGTTTGTCCTGTTTGTTGCATTTACCTGTTGAGGCTACACACTCAGGTGTGCTAGCCTGTGTTACATATTTATTGCAATTTCCTGCTGTTTGTTGCAAAAAAGAAAAAAAATGTTCCTTGTTTCCCGTCTTTCCTGACCTAGAGTAGTCCAAATACAGGCTTTGCTGTATTCTGGACTTTTGGAAAGTTCCAGTGTTGCCCATTTCCTTTCTTGGATAAAGGGAGGCTTCTTTGTTCACCAGTGGCAATGGGGAGCTTGGAGCAGCCTATCTATCCCTGGAGGTGTGTTCCCAGCACAAGAATCTGGTAGTCTATTGGCCGTTTTGGGCCAGTTTCTAGCTCTTTCAAGTCCCCCTGTACCATTATATCTGTTATTCACTAAGTCATTTAAGTTTCCAGAGATTCCTCAAGATTGGAGACATGGACTTGTTAAACCCATCTTTAGAGGAAAGGTGAATAGAACAAATCCAGAATAACATAAACTCAAAAGTTTACTTTTTTGTGGAAAAATAATGGAGATTATTTAGTTATTTTATTTCTCATTTGTTTACCAGGAAAGTCTAACTTAGAATGAAGCCAATTTTCAGCGGAGGCCCGGGGAGAAATGCTTCAGGCGCATGTCTTTGTAACTTGGGAGGCAACCAGACCACCTGGAGTAAACCCACACAAATGCAGGGAAGACATACAGACTCTGCACAAAAGGCACTCCGGCCAAGAATCAAACTGCTGAACCTTTTGCTGTGAGGTGACAACATTACCACTGCACCACTGTGCCATCCTAGGTGATAAATTATTATTAAAATTGGAAAGGCAGGGACGTGAAACTGTATATCAGCATGCATATGTTGAAAATAGATATATTTAACTACCTGTAACTTCACGTTCTATAATAATATAATAACAACAAAAAATAAAGTGTGCTGTGATGTAACTTATATAAGCTTAATATCAGCCCTTGATAGGGTCATACACAAAATACTGATCAATAAATTAGAACAACTAGGTATTAATGGAATCTTGATAACTGAATAGCTTACAAACAGGACATGGCAAGTATCATGCATGAGAGGACAGATAACTTTCTAGGTTAAAGTCAGGGCATCTTACAGGGCTTCTTCCTGGGCCCATACCTGTTTAGGTTGTATCCTTACATTGACCTTTCATCTAAGGCATTCTATAGTCCGCATGCAAATTATTTGAAAATGGGTAAACTGATTACATCTACAGCAGATAGGGTATGTCTGAAAAATAACTTGACTAAATTGACCATTTGGGCATAGAAGAATAGTATGTTGATAAATACATCAAAAACTAAGCATATGTAAATTGGGAGACATAGACTGAAGGATGACTATTTAATACAGTGCACAGTGATTGAAAGTGCAGATTAATTTAAGGATTGTACTATATGTGGAGATCCACCTTGGAGTTTTTCTGATCATACCAACCAATTGGTTAATAATAGTTATAAAAACACAGTCTCTACAAAAAGATTTATAAAGTTTAGGAAATTAGAAGTTATGAAATCATTGTAAGTTATATCAGACCCAAACTACAGAATGGAAAAATAATACTATGGCAACCTCATAAGAAAACTAGCATGAGTAAATTGAAAAGAGTACAGCACAAATATACCAAGGGTATCCATAGCTGTGAAAATTTAAGTCATTGTGAAAGATCAGAATATCTGAACTTGTACAGTGTTTGATATAGATATTTAAGGGGAGACCTTATTCGGGTATATAGGGCATTTAGAGACAACTACCTCTGGGAATGTTTGGGGTCATCAAAGAGTAGTAAAAAATCATCAGACAACTTGTGAAGGAGGTAATATAGGAATGAGAGAGAATAGCAGATGCTTAGTATAAACTACCAAATTATATCAACACAGACATTTGCTTAGATATTTTAAGAACAACTTGGACACTTATTATGGAACAACGGTTTTGGTATATTGGCAGACTAAAAGGACATTATTATCCATGCCTGAAATATTTGTTTATATGCATGTGTATATGTATACATTGGTTATCAGCTGTCAAAAGACAGAGGAACACCAAAATTACAAAATGTGAAAAAATACAACAAAATGAAAGTTGAGTGATTTTTTTTTTCTCTTGCTTTTTGTTTGCTACAGCAGTGCTTACTTACTCGAATCTAAAACAAAAATGCTAACTGTGCACAAAGTAGTATCTTGTTTTTTGTTTTGTGTTTTTGCTTCTTGGCAGTACCCTATACAAAGAACTCCCAAAATATATATATTACCTGAACTGTTATTATAAAGATAGGACTTAGTCTATGATGAAAGTGACCTAGGTTTGGCTAGCATCCTGGGTGCTGGAGAAAGTGGGTATAGCAATGAGTGGCTGAAGAATAACACCATTTAGGAGGGACAGGATTAGCTGTTTCTAGGTTCCTGTAGTGATGGAATCCAGAGAATAATACCAGCAAAGCTATCAGGGACTTGAACAAGAGCAAGTGTCTGCTGCTGACATGTATAGCAGTGTGGTGGAGACAGGCTGCTGTTTCTGTATACTCACAGGAAAGTTAGGACAACAGAAGGGTCTTTATGACCATCAGGATGTCTTGTATGGAGAAACCTCAGCTTCCTCTCTGATTCTGCTGCTGATACTAAAACGTGTATCAGTCTACTTGGTGAGCTGGCTAGTGGCCTCAGTCAACAGAGATGTGCCAAACCACAGAAAGAAGAAAGTAAAAGAGAAGGGGTCCCAAGACATGCAAAAAGAAATTTTAGAATAAAGTGAATTATCTGTGTTCTGGGTTCTTTTCAGTACCAAAGATAATCTTACATTCAGTACTGAGTACTCTCACAGCCAGTCTCCTACTGGGTGCACTTTCTTTACTAACTCTGTATTATGTGGTTTGGCTCCACATAAAACTATGTACCTAAAGTATATTTTACTCCACTAGCCATCATGCCCAAAAGGGTTTTTGGACTAATGACCTACTTTGACCATCAAGCCCTTATTTCCCAACAAAACTCCATTCAAAACAGGAAAAGCACAAATTAAGAACCAACCTGCAGTGCTGGTCAAACAGAAGCCAGAAGCCAGTATACCAAAAACCTTTAATAATTAATTGTGTTAAAAGTTAAGCGGTTTCATTCCATACACTTAACTTTTAACACAATGCATTATTAAAGATTTTTGGTATACTGCTTCTTGGCTTCTGCCCGACCAGTACTGCAGGTTGGTTCTTAAGCCCTTATTTGCTATTAGACCATTCTGATTTGTCTCCTCAGCCCCTAATACCACTCCCCTTGCCACCCTGATGTGCATGCCAAAGACATGGAGTCTACATTACCAGTTGCAGTGGTGCATACATGCTTCACACATACAATGAAATCTAGCTAAAGCACCATACTCTGCTTGCCAGACCAAGTGTCTGTTCTGAGTACATGTGCACATGTAACACCTTCTTTCATTCCTGTCCTCCCCAGGAGGTCAGCAATATGCAGGCTGGAACACTTCACTGATTCCAACACAGGTAAGTTGGCATTGGCTACCCAGTCTCTATCCTCCTAGCTATCCAGGTTATTAGATGATCCCAGGTCATCTGAGTCATCATCAGGGGGTTATCCCTCTGCAGCTTGAGACCTGCTTAAAAATGGAATGACAATAATAATCTTTCACCAAAATATCAGGACGTCCACATTTAACATCCTTATATCTTGACTTTTTGTGTAAGTGAATAAGATTAAAAGTGGATAGGAGAGGAACAGGGATGCAGTATCCAAAGGTGACCAGTCTTTTGAACTGAAAAGCATAACATCAAAGTGTAATAAGTGATAGAAAAAAATATATCCATAGTTTTAACATTTACAAGCCCATAGCCATATCCATGGAATAGGGGTTAGAGCCCTGACTATGCCCAGATGGCCACTTTTCAGTTAATGGACCAGGCAATGGGCAAACTGGATGGGACAGATGGGACTGAGCAGCCAAAGCTAACTTCCCAGCCTGGGGAGCAGGTTTAATCAGATTCATAGCACAAGCCCTCCCCCTAGGGGAAGTCAGGATACTGCAAGCACTATCTTAGATAAGAACCACTTGAACACTAGTGGAACTCAGGGAGCTTAAATACATAGATGAGTGTTCATGTACTCTAGATGAAAATCAAGGGTGCGCAGAAGAATTTACTGGGTCCATCTTAGCAGCCACTAAACTGCATATTGTGGTCAGTGGAAAGTGTTGGCTGCAAACAGAAAATGTGTTAACCCTATTCAACAGAAACCTGGACCACTGGATAGAAAATCAGAAATACATCCCAAGTCTAGCTCCTACGTCTCTAATACACAGAGGCAGTGTTCAAATTTTGCCCTAGCTTACATATACCTTAAAGAATAACCTCTAGGACTCAAAAAAAAAAAAACTTGAGCGATACATTTGGGAAGCTTGGCTAGACTTAAAGGCCAGCACATAAAGTTTCTGGACACATTTGGGATGCTTGGTTAGGCTTTTAAAGGACCCAGTGGTTGTTAGCCTACTAAACAACTATGAACCTATAAACCATGCTGATTAATTACTGTGATCACCAATGCATATACCTCATACCTCTCAACCTGGAATCATCAAAAAATCTGGACAAAGGCCCACGAAAGGTAAGTACAACTGGCTAAATATTGGAATGCCGATTAACATAAAATTTACATACATAATTATGTGAGCATGCCCACTCCAGTGGAATTGTGGGATAGCACCTTTTAAACACAAATTGAAGAACAGACAAAATATTAAACACAAAATAAAACCAGAACAATAGTGTTTTATTTATATTAACATTTGAACTTATATCAAACTTTGAACGTGTGTAAAACTAAAATACAATTTTCTTTTATGAAAATAAAATTAAATGCATCTACAGTGCACACTAATATTAAATAACACAAAATATAACCAGAACATACTACCTCCAACATCAATATACATTAGAGAAAGTGGAAATAATCAGAGGTTCTATAACACAGAATTCGGTATATATTCCCCTATTTACACTAGCAGTTCCACTGTTCTGAGAATCTCAGTTATGGACCTTAAACTTTCAAAAGACACATACACACACACACACGCGCACACACACACACACACACACACACACACACACACACACACACACACACACACACACACTCACATATGTAAGTCCCTTTGCATTGCATCACAAATTATTTCTGTTATTAATCATAGCCGTTGCCATGCCCTCTTGCCCTTCTTTGGTCTTTTAACACACATTGCCACTACATCATCCATCTTACTTCACATCTACTTCATAAAACCTATCATCTCCAAGTCCTTACATCTGTCCCTTGGCCGTTTACCTTGAACCTTAGTAAATAGATTTCTGCTATTTAGTAGTCCTCCTGCCCCTTTAACCGTCACTTTTAAAAATCGGTGACATGCCCTGGAGGGATTATTCCCTAAACACAGGCTTGCCTGCATTCAAAATGTTCATGAGGATCAAACTGAGAAACAACCAGGTTCAATGACCCAGTCCAACATCTACCAAGGCTTCAGGAATAACGTCTCCCTCTCACACAAGTAAAGCTATCTGATACTTTGCTAGAGTGTAGAGTCTGGCTTTTAATGCCACCCAGTGACCCAGCACTGCTGCTGCCCCTTATAATCTGCCTTAGTATCTTATCATCTATAGCACCCATGGGTATTCTTAGCATTCCTCTACACTCACACCTCCTGCCCTTTTCCAGACATTACCACTTTTTTCATTGTAAAATGCTTCTTCAACACGTGTGCTGTTGCTCTATATTCACTTTTAAGCAACCTGTTTTCTCAGAATATCTTTCTCCCCATTATCATGGAGTCTGCCAGTGGTTTGCCAGATAACTACAATTTTATGAGACATCCCATACCTCTCAATCACTTAGAACAAGAAATCATTCAGGACAAAGCCACAAATAATGGGGGGCCAAACAAAGGCACAGAACTAGTCAGTGACTGTTTTTAAATACTGATCTTCCAGATTTAGACTGTTGACAGAGTAACAGATTTTGCATGAATGTTCTGAAGGATGAAGAATGAAAATCAAATGTAATGTCTGCTGCCTGCCATTATTTTCTTCCAGTGATTTGCTAGAAAACTACAATTTTATGAGAAATGAACCCATAGCAAAAAGCCAAAAGCTTAATTCCCTTCAGTAGTTTCAAGTACGCACAAACAACAAAAGGAAACATTTCCCTCAGCAATCCATCCCCTCAGTAGCTTCCAACAGTATGCACAAGTAGTCAAGCGCCAAAATGAAAAATTCCCCTAGTGATCCATCCACTCCTCACCAACCAAGAAAGATAAGTGTACAAACTAGTACTACAAAAAGCACCAAAAAACAAGTCAAGTTTCACAAACTGCTTTTTCATTTTGTAATATACACTCAACAGTCATATAGCTCTCTCAACGTGAAAAAAAACACTAACAGTACAACACACAGTCATGAAGCATTGCAATGATAGGTTTATAGGTTCATAGGTTGGTACTAGGCTATCGGCCCAAGGGCCTATACAAGCCAAGTCATAACAATTCCCTGGCTATTTCTTCCCACAGTATTTACTTCCCTGGACCCCTGTCTAGCAGGGTGACTGACGTGATCCCCAGGATGAATTTCCTATCTCCCGTCCAATCATCAAGGTTCCTTTTGAAGAGTGTCAAAGAAGCGCTCTGCTTGACATGTATGGGCAGTCTATTCCAGAGTCTGAAGAGTCTCTGGGTCAGGAACCTATCCCTCCAGCATGTTCTATTCATTGCGATGACAACGTTTAGATCCCTGGAGCGTGTGTCTCTGAGGGATTGGGATTTCTTTAAGTGTAGCATGTCCAACAGCTCTGGGTTTGACATGGCCTTGTATGTTAAGCAGAGATTGTCTCTGAGTAGACGATATGTGACAGAGTATAGGTGGAGTTAATGACCTCCTTTTTCCTGGATGAAAAGCCCTTAGACATGAGGTGTGCCACACAGAAGGATTTCCTGACTATTGTGGCGATGTGGTTATTGAAGGTGAGACCACTGTCTACCTGTGTCCCTAAGTCTCTTATCCCACTTTCAGTGTTTAGTGTACTGCGACCTATGTGGTAATTCATGGGTACATGTTTTTTCCCAAAGGAGATAACTATACATTTCTTGGCATTAAGCTTGAGCCCATGGCTCTGGCACAAAGCATCTGTTTCTGTAAGGCCCTTTTGTAGAATATCCACATCATTTGGGGATTCAATAATGGCTCCTAGTTTGTAGTCATCTGCAAACTTTGTTATCCAGAGTCCCTTAGTGTTGGCCTGTACTTCAGAGAAGTAGATGCCATAAAGAACGGTCCCAGGACTGAACCCTGAGGTACTCCACTTGTCACTTGTCTGGAGCTGGATTTGGAGTCAGCTACTTTTACAGTGTGGGTTCTGTCAGTAAGCCAGTTGGCAACCCATCAAGTGATGTAGGGATTAATGCCCAGCTTAGTAAGTCTATCTATGATTCCAGAGTGGGGGATGGTGTTGAAGGCCTTGATGAGGTCCAGATAGGCTGTGTGGCCCACCTTACCCTTGTCCACACAGCTCTGTAGACTGATTCGAAGAAGTCAATCAGGTTCAGGAGACAAGATCAGCCCTTCACAAACCCAGACTGACTGGGGTCCAGTGTTTGAAGGTTACCAATGTCTTTTTTTATAAGTTCTATGATAATACATTCCATGGCCTTGCAGATCAGGCTCGTCAGACTGATGGGGTGGTAGTTCCCGGGATCCAAGGTGGATCCCCCCTTGTGGAGTGGCCTGAAGTGAGGCTATGATTAAACAAGACACTTGGGTGAGGTGCCAGTTCATTTTGTAGTTCATGTAGTACACAGCCTGGGATGTCGTCTGGTCCCATGGATGCTGTATTCTTAGCTTTGGAGATTGCATTTTTACCTGTGTGGCTGTTATTACCAGAATTTGGCAATCTTTCAGTATTGAGATGGGCCCTTTAGGGGGTGAGAGGGGGGGTGAAGTTTGCAGTGAATCGATCTGCTAGAATATTGGCAATATCCTTGGGATCAGTATATTTAATGCCATTCTGTTGTAGCGCAGAGGAGATCTGAGCATTGCCATTTAGATTCTTGACATAGCTATCACGTCAGTTGCCCTGCTAGACAGGGGTCCAGGGAAGTAAATAGTGTGGGAAGAAATAGCTAGGGAATTGTTATGGCTAGGCTTGTATAGGCCCTAGGGCTGATAGCCTAGTACCAACCTATGAACCTATATAGAATGCCTTGAGGTTGTCTTTGGAATCTTTGGCAATTTTATTTTCGTAACTGGCTTTGGAGGATTTTATGAGGGATCTCAGCTTCTTATTGAGGCTGGTAACCGAGTTTTTTGCATCCTGAGATTTTCCTCTTTTCTGCAACAGTTTCTTCCTTTTGTTGTAAAGTTTGTTTATGGCAAGGGGCCACCAGATTGGCTTCCTTTTTTTGGATGAGAGCATCTTGGTTCTATTTGGGATGGCACGATTCATGCATGAGTGGATGTGCTCGTACAGTGCCTTAGTGTAAGATTCAACAGTCAAACTTTCAGTTCCTGTCTACATGGGTATCATGAAGTTTGTCACTTCTGACTTCAGTAGCATGAAGTTGGCTTTGGAGAAGTTTTTTACGGAGGTTTCCTTACTGAGGGGTGTGGGTGGGATGTGGATGTCAAGGGTGATTAGCTTATGGTCAGACCTGACCAACGAGGTGGGTGACCATAGGTGTGGAGCATCAATTTCCCATGTTGGTAATGACCAGGTCTAGGATATTGGAGCCCCTGGTGGGACTAAGGATTAGTTGATCCAGGACAGTGGAATTTATGAATTCCAAGAACCGTTGGGCAAAGGTGTTGGTACATGAGTAGTTTTACCAGTTAATGCAAGGGTAGTTGAAATCACCCAGTATTAGGGTGTTTGTTTGTATCTTAATACTTTCCAGTATGTTTAGAAAGGTGTAGTGAGAATCGTGTGGTATGGTGGGGGATCTGTAGCAAGCTACAATTTGGATTGCAGTCTTACCTAGTGTTAGCTGCACCTGGAGAATTTCCGATGCATTGTGTTGGGCAACTAGTCTGGTGTTGTGAATATCTTTGGTGAATATGGACATTTGATTGCATTTCTTGTTGTCTTTCTTTTACCTGAAGGAGCCAGGGGAAGAACTGAGTCTGGTGGAGATATCTTTTCTCATGATGAGACCAGTCTGAGTACAATGACTGCTGCACTAAGTGCACTTAATAACAATTTGAATTTCAAACCATGAATAGCTTGCCTGCAACATTTTGCTGTAACCATGTAAAGATAAACAGAGAGTAGTACACACCCCCTCAAGCCCTCAGCCGAATTTCAACAGGCTGGCACAGTCTGCGCATGAACCTGACGTCATTGTGCACATCCTGCCCATGATGACGTCAGCAAAAATTTGGTCAAAAAAAAAAGACACAGGAAATTTGGAAATTAAAGGGGTCACTCATGAATTCATGGCACCATATTATCTTGTCCTCAAAACTGGAAAATACAAAGGAATTTGGTATGGTTGAGAGGTATGATGTAACTATCTTCATGTCTTAGGACTCCAGAAGTAGAAAGAAGGGGAGATGAGAACTAAAAAGGAATGATTACAAAATAGAAATCCCAAGCCTTCACTCTTAGCATAAAATAGATAAAAGCCTGACTACAGTCCAACCCTCCTGACTTCAGCAAGTGGCTCAAATGCTTGACTATGCAGGCAGTAAAGATTGCCACACCTATCTTGGGTGGCATGGAAGCTGTTTTTTTTCACTTCATGATGCTGGTCCAGTGACAAGGACTTGACATGGACAGGTCCCATCATGATGCAGAAAACCTGTGCCGGGAAGACTTGGATGTAGCCGCCCAAGCCAGGAATGGTGTCTCCTTGTTGGCTCATGTTTGGAAGCATACATGTATGGACTAGGGGGTATAGGAAACTCTTGCAGTGAAGCAAGTGCTCACATCACTACCAGTCTGGGTTAAGCAATAAAAAAGGAAAAAAAAAACTCGTTGATGGGATACTAAAGAGAGCACAAGGTACTTTCATGGCTGCCTGGATGACAGGATTTTGTGTGTGTGTCTGAAGTGAAAACTGATGGCTGGCAGATACAGGTGCAAAACATGAGATGGAAAGAAACAGAAATCATATTTTTAGGTAGGAACATGCATCTTTAAAGCTAAAGTTTACATTTTAAATATTGTAATTGCATAAGTTAGATACTGAATTCATGAAGTTACATTTGAAAAGTTAGAGCCCCATTACACAAAAGAAAAACTTACCAGTTCTCAAGGGATCAAGATGAAAGAAGAATTTTCTAACAACAGTGCAGACATAGATATGATAGAAAGAAGGTTTGCATTTTTCCATTTGCGGAATAGTAGGAATTAAATCCCATACATAGTTTTCCAAATCCTGAAAGACAAAAAGTTCCCAATAAAACAGATTAAAAATCTTTAATATATTGTTTCCATTCAGAAATTGCCAGGGATGATCAAGAATTTAGGAAGATATCATTATTTAAACACAAATAAAATGTATATTAAAGGCCAAATAAGTAAGTCACTCCCATTGTTCATTATATTTTGGAAATAACTTCAGTGCTTTATAACATTTTTTGGCAATCATTTTCATGGTTCACTACATTTTAGCAACCATTTCCATGGCTCATTAGATTTTGATACTTGTAGTTTCCTGTATACTACAAATGTGTTAGCTACAAAAAATGAAAATTAATGATGTCACATATTCTTGTCAGCTTAGCTCAGAAACCTGTACTGACCCACCTAATAATGTAACCTGGATCTTAATATATGATTCTGGCAAACTGGCTTCAGGAATTTATTCAGGCTAAATGACTGAAAGGTCTTGTACTCGGTCTGAATGAACACTGACAGAATGAAATGATGTACAAATGATCCTCAAATTGCACACTGCAAATTATGGTGCATTGAGCATTTACTTTTATATATTTCATTTAAACATTTGGTAAATGGTAACTGGGATGGTACTCAATCATCTGAGCACGTCTTGTGCCACAGCAGTATCATAAACACATTTTGCATGACTTTCTGGACAGTGAATGTTGTATTCATTAAAGTCCCAAATTTGTTGGCAAACAAAGCATTTGTTGTAGTTCATTTAATATATATGTGAAGTACACATTTCTGAATGTAGTTCTCTTTTTATATACTTGTATTGAAATACATTTAACTGAACTAATACATTCGCTTTTTTTAATATTTTTACAAATACATTGCAGAACCAATATGTTGCAATTTGTAACGTGCTGTAATCTATATACATATGCAACTGTTCTGAATGCAGAAGTTATTCTATATATAAACATAGCACTCAAATGCTAACCTCCAGAATTAGGAACAAAACCAAAAAGTATATATATTTAAAGAAAAAGGCCCCAAATTAAGAACACCTTCAAAGTACTGGTACCATTAACTTACAAAGTCATCTATTTATTTATTTATTTAACTTTTTTAATCGGGTTAGTCCAACTGAGCACAGGCCCAATTTCAGTGGAGACCAGAGGAGAAAAGCTTCAAGACAGACAATTACAATTTTTTTACAGTAGTAGATTCCACAAAGTAACAAAGACAATTTTATAACACACACACACACACACACATATATATATATATATATATATATATATATATATGTATATATACTAAGATAATATGCATTTGTAAATAAGAAAAAAAAACTTAATAATGACCAAGTAAATATAAAGATGAAAGCACAGTACATTCCATACAGAATATATAGTTCATTAGCTAAAATGAGCAGAGGCAGCAGACATTATGTCCAATGATAGAGACAAAAGACATAATAGGCAATAGAAACAGGATTAGGTTGGGTCATGGCACAGGCACAGCCAAGAAGGAAGTTCTTCAGTTCTTTTTGGAAGTGGTTAGTATGAGTAATGCAAAGTTTACTGGCACTAAGGTTGATTTTTAAAAAGGAGGGCGTGAATTAACATGCATTTTCTTAAGTAAAATAAATCTGTAATGATTACCAGTATTTATCAGCTATAATCTACCACTTTTCTCAAAACAAAAAAATAATAATATATTCAGTTATAGGAGGAATGAAGCAACATTTTAAGGTACAATTAGACAGGGGTCCAGGGAAGTAAATACTGTGGGAAGAAATAGCCAGGGAATTGTTATGGCTAGGCTTGTATAGGCCCCAGAGCCGATAGCCTAGTACCAGCCTATGAACCTATAAACCTATTAGACGTCAATAAAAACTTGCAACACTTGAAAGGTGTATCTGTACACAGGCTGATACATGTTAACCTGTTTTTAATGAATATTGTGCCTGAGAAGTTTTTTTTCCCCCAGACTTCCACTGAAATGGGCCATGTACAAATTAGACTTTTTTTCCCAGATTAACTATCTTACTGACTAACTAATAACCTGACTAAGCAAACAATCAAACAACAATAATTAAAAAGAACTATGCAGCCACAAATAAAATAAACATTTTTTGAGATAAGCGGAAACATCAAGAGATCATATGATGTGACTGCTGAGGTCTATGTAGCTAAGTGAGCTGTGTGAAGCAATAATTCATCATCAGGAGTATCACTAGCACTCAAAGCTCTCAATGAAAACTATGTGACTTACAGACATATTTAAAGACATTACTGCACACTGGCAATGCTCTAAAAGATAGCATTTGATACCCCTTTAGATCTTCTCATACCCAATGGTCTGACAGAAATATGAATAAAGTGCCTTTTTAGACTAAATATAACAAGATTCCCCTCTGATGGTCAGGTCTTATAAATGACAGCATAACCATCTAGAACATTTAACTTTTTTCATGAAAAAATGTAAAACTTGAGCATCCTAACAAGAACATGCTGAGGATACATGGAAATGGTATGTTGTACTAATCTGATGTTACATTATGGCAGGCTTAGGGATAGTGTCAGGTGGAACAATCATGTAAAGACAGTGACGGGAACCTATGGGAAGATACCCAAGGAGGTATTACAGTTTTTGATCTAATTTTTGAGGGCTGCATGATGGTATAAATTTCACAGACTTAACATTGTCTGGGCAATTTCCTTATAGGTTTGGTATTCCTGGATGGGCTGAAAGAAATGAAAGGACCCAGATTTACAAGTTTCTGGATGTAATATGATGTAAAGTATATATCACTAGAACCTTCTTTACATTAATTTCATGCAGAGAAATTTCAGATGATCTTTGCATACTGCTCTTTTCCTATAGATGATGTCATACAACTTATCAAGAGTCAGGGAAGTCATATTTCTTGGCTTGGATTCCTTAACTTATGGGTGAGAAAAAGTAAGGGAAGCTAATGATGATGAAGGTAATTACCTGCATTGCCAGTTATGGAGCTGGTTATGTAGGTAGTAAATGTTCCATGCTGTCTATATCTATCTATATGCTAGTCCCTCCTTATCAATGACTTACTTATAGGTAGGGGTTCTTTCAAAGATCATCCCAACCATGCCACAGAATGTAACTTCCCATTTATCTGTCACTGACCCTTGCCCTGGCAACCCTATTGTCAGAAGCTGGGAATGCAACCACCATGTCTCTTGGGTCAATCTTTTCCTTGCCACTGTTCTACAGAAATTTATTAGGTTTTGGTTTAGTGGGAATCCTAATGCCTGCTGATCCATTGCACTTGATGTTGTTAAGAATGTAGTTATATCTAGGAAAATGCAGCTGTTGCTTTTTAATGGACGGTTCAATTTCAGTTTTTGGCAAGACAACTTCAATTTGGACAATTTGGATTTTTAAGTTTATTCTAATTTCAGAGTGGAAAAGGTAGCATATTCTTAATTGGCATCTTCTGTTAATGGCGATGGCATTACTTTCTGTAGACAAAGGTCTATATGTTAGGGTATTTGGACAAAAAATATTATGTAAAAAATTGCATGATAAAAAAATAACAAAAACTGTAGTGAAATGTTTTGGAGAACACCTCCCTAAAATCAGGATGTAGTTAAACCAAGCAATCTATGTGTTTTTAAGCATTTTATATTTACATAAAAAACAGCAAACTACATAATATTAGGCACAGTGGTAGAAGTTTTTGCTCTGACTACGCCTCAGACAACAGGGGGCAGTAAGCAGCATGAACAGAAACCAGCTGACTGAGAGAGAGAGGCCAGGGTAAGCCTAGATTGCCAATCCTGTAGAAAGAATGTTGACAACATTCCATCTCTAGAACTCCAGATGAAGAAGGCAGTTTGAGGAGCACAAACCCCCCATACAGCACAAGTGCAGCCTAGCTAGTGCTTCTGTTGAGTGGATGCACCCACTCATACTAATCCAGATAATGAAAATATTGCATCACACCCTCTGGCCATGTAAGCAGCATAAATTAAAAACTTTCCTAACACCTGACTACCAATGACAGTGACAAATTAACTCCCATGTCCACTTGTCCTTTTTTTTTAATTTGTAGGCTAAAACTTTTTCTATCAAGAAATGATACAAACAATAATAAAGAAGTTATCTAGTGATAAAGGACCACATTCATACTGTCATTATAATCTACCAAATCTCCATACTTATCACTTATTTTATTGACCATGTACCTCTCACATCTGATTGTGAAAAAAAAGGTCATAGTAAAATATTCTAACTTGCTTTAAATAAATGTATACTAGTCAGTCATTTCAGACACATGCAGCCCCTATAGCCGAATTGCTAATTGTAGGCATCTCAGATGTCTGCTTGTGGTAAAAAAATAAATAATAATAATAATTATAATGACCACAAAAACATACTTCAAATTTGTTTCATAGAAATGCTGAGTAGCCACAGCAAACAATTTCAACTTACTTTACATGTCCTGCAAAGTCAGATTAATGACAAAAGTCTAAGTTGTTTTCATACACAGACTGGCTTTTTTTAATAGTTTTTATAACCTTATAATAAATGGATACTAAACAAAATAAATACAAAATATATACTACATGCAGATCTTCTTTTTTAGCTAGACAACAGTTTATACAGCCACTAGCATCTGCTTTTTTCATTAATACTAAGGAATCCTGCCAGTACTGTTTTAGAGGAAATAACCTGAAAATGCAGTTACAGTTACATATTTACAAATGTACACTATAGTTTTGTCTCTTATTCTCAGCAAAGGAAAATGTTCACTTAAGTAATTAACAACCTATGGTTAAATGATAATGCTGCCAAGTAGTGAAAGCTGATAGTTAGTTAAAAACTGAATGTTTTACTTTAGGCTAATGCAATGGTATAATTGAATGATTTTGTTATCAAAGTTTTGTTAAAACATCCCTGCTTTGGCACCTGTGTCTCTAATGGACACAGGCAACCTGTAAATGGTTCATCTCCAGGACCCTAGCTTCTAAATGTTTCTTCTCCCAAGCCCCTTTTTACACATCAAGGGTATCAGAACTTGACAGAGATTTAGGATGCATGGCCAGTCTTAAAAAGGCCCTTGTGGTCATTGGCCTAGTAAATACCTATGAACCTATAAAGATAAAATTATCCACACTCATTTTTTTCTCTTCTTTTTTTTGTGTAACACACAAGGGAAAAACAAGAGGGATTATAAATTCATGGAACATTTAGATTCTAACCAGATATATATGCCTAGAAAGTTTCATCTATAGCAGCTGCTAAATGTATTCCTGTCATCTATAACTTTGACATTGTCCCCACTACCATTAGCAAAAAGCTTTTGTGAATAATAAATGCATTCATATAATCCTTTTATATTTTTAAGATAAGAAAATTTGTTTTAATTGTGAGAATCAAGAATAAAGTCTGAGGTTTGAGATGGAAAATGTTATTTTTTCCACAGGACGCCATCATTAAGCAACTCATATGAAATTGTCCTTGAGTTATGCACAAACTGCTTTTTGGAGTAAATGAAGCAGTTTACAGTGTCACCAATTGAAATGTGAGGAATCACAATACTAAGTCCCAAAATGTGGAGACTGGATGACTGAAAATCCAGAGTTTCATATATTAAGTCTGAGACTGCCATTTTTCAAAATATTCCCTTTTTTCTAAGGTACAGTGATGTTGGAGAACAGGGGGTCTGGGGGGCTTGCTCTGCTCATAGGTTCATAGGTTCATACTAGGCTATCTGCCCTAGGGCATTTATAAGCCTAGCCAGAGTATGTTTGGCTTTCGCCACCCATTTTAAATTAATTTTGCTATGCCCTTTTTCGAGGTTAGTATACTGTGCCTCTGTCTAACAGTGACACAGAAGTGATACCCGGGGTAAACCTATGATCTCCCATCCACTCATCAAGATTCCTCTTGAAGAGAGTCAATGAGGGACTCTGCCTGACCTGGACTGGGATTTTATTCCAGAGTGAAGGGAGCCTCTGGGTTATGAATCTGTCCCTCCAGCATGTCCTATTTATTTCAGTGCTGAGGTTCAAGTCTCTCGAGCGCGTAGCTCGATGGGATTTGGATTTTTTGAGGTGCAGCATGTCCCTTGGCTTTATACGTCAGGCACAGATCACCTCTGAGCAGGTGGTATGCCACTGAGTAGAGCTGGAGTTTCTTTAACCGGGCAGCATATGGCATCTGTTTGAGCCCTTTGATCCTCTTGGTGAGGTACTTTTGGGGTCTTTCCAGTTGCTGCAGGTGTCTGGCAAGGTACATCCCAAAAGGGGCATTGTACTCGACTATGGGCCTGATGAGGGATGAGTAAAGAGGCACGATGACCTCCCCTGATCTAGATGTGAATCCCTTCATGATTAGGTGAGCTATATAAAATGTTTTTCTAACCACTTTGGCCACGTGGTTGTCAAATGAGAGATTGCTATCAACTTGGGTCCCCAGGTCCCTAATTACTTCTTCTGTACTTAATGGATTACCACCTATGTGGTAATTTGTGGGCATTTTGTTTTTGCCAAAGGGGATGACTATACACTTTTTGGCGTTTAGCTTGAGGCCATGGCTCTGGCACCAGTTGTCTGTTTCTATGAGGCCCTTTTGGAGGATGCTTGTGTCAGCTGGAGAGTCAATTATGGTGCCCAGTTTGCAGTCATCTGCGAACTTGGTCAGCCACAGTCCTTCCATGTTGGCCTGTACCTCCGAGAAATATATACCGAACAAGAGAGGTCCCAGGACTGAGCCTTGTGGGACGCCACTTGTAACTGGTTTGGAGTCTGACATGGCTCCAGCAATTCTAACCATGTGGGTTCTGTCCTTGAGCCAGTTTGCAACCCATCTAGTGACATAGGGGTTTATATTTAAGCTGGTGAGCTTACCTATAATGCCCGAGTGGGGTATTGTATCGAAGGCTTTTGCGAGGTCCAGGTAGGCTGTGTGGACCACCTTCCCCTCATCAATGGCCTTGGTGACTGTTTCAAAGAAGTCGACCAGGTTTAAGAGGCAGGATCTGCCCTTAACAAAGCTGAACTGGGTAGGATCCAGTGTCTGTAGATCCCCAATATCTTTATTTATGAGGTCCATGATGATCCTTTCCATAGCTTTGCAGACCAAGCTAGTCAGGCTTATGGGGCGATAGTTTCCAGGGTCCGTTGAGGCACCACCTTTGTGGAGAGGGACCACTGTTGCTCTACTCCACTCTATGGGTACATATCCTGTAGTAAGGCTGAGATTGAACAGTAGTTTTATGTTTGGGTTTAGCTCTTCTTGGAGTTCATGTAGGACGCAGCCCGGGACACCGTCTGGTCCATTTAATGTTGTGTTTTTTGCTTTGGAGAGGGCGGCTCTTACCTGAGCATCTGAGATGTCAGGGGGGCAGAACTCTGCTGGGATAGATATTTGCCCTTTTGGTGGGGAGGGGGGGAGAAGTTTGCGCTGAACCTGTCAGCTAGGATGTTGGCAATGTCTGTGGGTTTGGTGTATTTTTTGTCATTTTGGACTAATTCTGAGCATATCTGGGAATTCCCACCCAGGTTCCTAACATAACTAAAGAAAGCCTTGTGATTATCCTTAGTGTCCTGTGCAATTTTTCTCTCGAAGCTGGCCTTAGACGATTTTATGAGTGCCTGTAGTTTTTTGCTAATACTGATCAGAGATGCCTTCCCTTTTTGGGATTTTGCTCTATCATGTAGTAGCTTCCTCCTTCTATTGTGTAGTTTGTTTATGGCTGGGGTCCACCAGACAGGACGTCTGCCTTTGGAGGATTGGGTCTTGGTTTTATTTGGGATTTCATGATCCATGCATTCCTGAAGGTGTTCATAGAATGCATTTATAAAGGATTCTGCCGTCTGGGCCGCATTTACCACAGGCCCGGGGGCTTTGAAAGATTCCACCTCAGTTTTGAGGAGTGTGAAATTTTCTTTAGAGAAGTTTTTCACTGTGGTTTTCTGGGCAGGGGCTGGGGTCGGGATGTGAATATCCAGTGAGATTAGTTTATGGTCTGATCTTACCAGTGAGGGATACACTTCTGGTCTGGAGCATAGAGTCCCCATGTTGGTGATGATCAGGTCCAGTATGTTTTCCCCTCTTGTGGGAGTGGTAACAAGTTGTTCCATAGCATTTGAGTTTATGAATTCTAGGAACCTTTGGGCTAGGGTGTTGGAGCTAGAGTAATGCTCCCAGTCTATGTTTGGGTAGTTGAAGTCGCCCAATATAATGGTGTTTGGAGAGACCTTCATATTTTCCAGTGTTCTCAGGAAGGCCGAGTAGGGTTCCTGGGTTTGGGAGGGTGGTCTATAGCAGGCTATAAACTGGAAGGCAGTTTTACCCACTGTTAGTTGCACATGGATAGTCTCTGATGCTTCATACTGTGCCACCAACCTGGAGGTGTGGGTATCTTTGATGAATATTGATACTCCCCTTCCTTTTGTGGTTCGGTCCAAGTTTTGGGGCCGAAAAGCATGATATGAGGTATAACCTGGTAGTGTTGGGGTGCTCTCGGGAGCCCTGAAACAGGTTTCTGTTACTGCACAGATATCGATATTCTCCATGCTAAGGAGAGTTTCGAGTGCGTGCATCTTGAGGTTTAGACTTCTGGCATTGAGTAGCATTACTCTTAGTTTCTTATCCCTTGTGATACCTATGGAGGTGGGTTTGTCTTTTGAGCCTTGCCTAAAAAATGCACTATGGGGGTAGCAAGAGCCTTTGCCAATATCCGAAAGCCCAGGGGTGACAGGTGCAAACTGTCCCTAGCGAAGCATCGTGGCTTGTCGAGCATATCATCCCAGGCTGACAGGCATTGGATCCCCTTTGAATGACACCAATACTTAAGCCAATTGTTGAAATTGATCATCTTGTCTTCATATTGTGGCATCATTCTTGGTGAGGGTAAGATGCTACTCAAGGTCAGGGTCATACCGGCCTGGGCTACATGCTCAGAGAGCTCCTCTATGTCTCTTTTCATGTAGTCCAGGGAGGTACGTCTCAGGTCATTCACACCAGCATGGGCAATGACTGAGTCATATTTGTACTTGCCTTGGAGTGACCTGAGTGCTTGTGTTATTTGGCGGATCCTAGCGCCCAACAGGCTGCTCACCGTGACCTTCTCCTTGTTCAGCCTGGTGAGCGGGACGTCAGTGTGCCTGACGATAGAGTCACCTATTACAAGTGTATCAGGTGTGCTGTTTAGCCTTAAGGGCTGTGACTGTTTGGCACACTGGCTTTGTGAGATATGTGTTGCACGTGTTTTGTTTTGGGGTAGGGGTTGCTTGGGTGTCTGCTTTGGAGGTCTCTGCTGCTTAGGCAGATCTTTATTTAGAGCCTCCGAGTATGTTTTTGTGTGATTATGTGTTTTGTTTGCTGTCGTGGTAGGTCTATGTGAGACTGGAATTGTAGTGAGTGTGGTTTCCTTCTCCTCCTGACTGGTTATGCCAGTACTGAGTTGAGAGAGCTTAGCCTCCAGTTTGGCTATAAGGTTGCATCTCTCACATGTGTTGGAATTTGTTGGGAGGAGGAGAGGGTTGTCTGTGTACATGAGGCAGTTGTAACATTGCCTCAAGATTCCCAGATTCACCAGCTGGACCGGAGAGGAGATTGACAACTGACCTTTGGACATGCTAGAATAGTATTGGGAATTCCTTTATAATTAAAAACAAGGGCCAGGGGGGAACAAGGTACTCAAGAGGAGTTTGTGAGGGTGTAGTGCTTTTAATTTTTTAGTGCTGACTTATATAATTGCTTTAATGAGCAAGTGCCAGGTAACTTAAGTGCAATGTGTTACAGGTAACTTAAATGCAAAAACGACAAACAGTAACTTTCTTTCAAGTGAAACAAGGAAATAAGTACAGTAAGCAATGCAGATATCACTAGGGATCCACAGAAGTGCTGAAAAGCCGCGTTTTAGGTGGAATTAGCATTCCAGGGAAATAACAAGCAAACAAACAACAAGCATACAAACAAAGCTAGATTCAGCAGGCCTGCATCTAGTCTATGCTATAGCAAACAAGGTGTACCAATTTCAGTAAGAAACACTTCAAATATGCAGGCACTATAAACCTTTAACCAGAAATTCCCAGCTCAGAAGGGCAGTGTCCAGCCTCTTCAAGTTTCTTTGCTCACCAGTGGGAGTGGGGAGCCTTGAGCAGCCTACCTGTCCTTGGGGGAAGTGACCTCAGCACAAGAAGCTGTAGTAATTGGTTGTTTTGGACCATTTCTAGCTCTTTTGTAGTTCACTGTTTAAAATCCGCCTCTGGGCGTTTTTTTCTGGCTATACTGCTCAGACAAGCTCCACGTGGGTTTACAGAGTGGTCCTAGCAGCAGGGAACTCAGAAAAGCGACTACCTTCTGGATTTAAGTATCTTTGCTTTTTTTTTCACTTGGAATAGCTTCTGTAGCTTACCTTGAACTAGCCTGAACTGTTTTTAACTGGTTGCTACATTATTTTAAAATCTGCACTTAAAGTTACATTTTAGTCGAATTTTATCGAAAGTTTGCTTGTTTGTTTGTTTAATTTAACTGTGGAGGCTGCCCACTAAAGTGTGCTAGCCTGTGTAACTAATTTATCACTGTTTCTGCATTTTCTGTGTGTTTCTACCAAAAAACCAAAAAAATAATCCTTGTTTTCCTGCCTTCCTCGACTAGTTTAGACCAGCTTACAGGCATTGCTGTATTCTGGGCTGTGGTGTAGTTCCTGTGTTGTCCATTACCTTACTTGGATAGAAGGAAGTTTCTTTGCTCCCCAGTGGGAGTGGGGAGCCTTGAGCAGCCTACCTGTCCTTGGGGGAAGTGACCTCAGCACAAGAAGCTGTATTAATTGGTTGTTTTGGACCATTTCTAGCTCTTTTGTAGTTCACTGTTTAAAATCCGCGTTTGCACGGCTTTGCGTGGTCATGCGCATAGCGCAGCGCCGGTGAAACAAGGTTAAAGTTTTTCTGGCTCCGCCAAGTCTGCTCTTCAAATTTTCCCTTAAGGAAGCTCTACTCTTAGTATAACCAGATTACTCACTGTATTATAAGCCTAGCATTTGTTCTCAATACTTCTCTACTAAGTAAGCACTCTCGTACTAAGTAAAGCACTACATCTACTTACCACCCCTGTGAATATCCACTTCCCTTAAAGGTATACCACTCCCTTATACTGTTCGAGCATGTCGAGTGGTAGATTACTGGCGTTGTCTCCAGTTCAGCTGGTCAATCTGGGTATCTTGAGACAATGCTACAATTGTCTCATGTACACAGACAACCCTCTCCTCCTCCCAACAAACACAAATACATGTGAGAGATGCAACTATATAGCCAAACTGGAGGCTGAACTCTCTCAACTCAGGGCTGGCATGACCAGACAGGAGGAGATGGCAACCACACACACAACAATCCCAGTCCCACATAGACCTACCACAACTGCAAACCAAACACATAAAAACACAAAGACATACTCGGAGGCTCTAATAAAAAACTTACCAAAACAACAGAGGCTCCCAAAGCAGACATCCAAAAATCCACCACCTCAAAACAAAACACATGCAATACATACTTCAATAAATCAGTGTGTCGACCAATCGCAGCCCTTAAGGCCAAACACCTTGCCTGATACACTAGTAATAGGTAACTCCATAGTCAGACACACTGATGTCCCACTGACCAGGCTGAACAAGGAGAAGGTGACTGTGAGCTGTCTATCGGGAGCTAGGATCCGCCACATAACACATGCACTCAGGTCACTCCAAAGCAAGTACAAATATGACTCCGTCATTGTCCATGCTGGTGTGAATGACCTGAGATGTACCTCCCTGGACTACATGAAAAGAGACATAGAGGAGCTCTCCGATTATGTAGCCCAGGCTGGTATGACCCTGACCCTGAGCAGCATCTTGCCCTCACCAAGAATGATACGACAATACAAAGACAAGATGATCAGCTTTAACAATTGGCTCAAGTACTGGTGTTATTCAAAGGGGATCCAATGTCTGTCCGCCTGGGATGATATGTTGGACAAGCCACGCTGCTTTGCAAGGGATGGCTTACACCTGTCACCACTGGGCTTCCGGATATTGGCTAATGCTCTTGCCACCCCCATAGTTCCTTTTTTAGGCAAGGCTCAAAAGACAAACCCACCTCCTTAGAAAACAAAAATGGAAAAAAACTAAGGGTAATGCTGCTCAACGCCAGAAGTCTAAATCTCAAGATGCAGACACGTGATGCACTCCTCAGCATGGAGAACATCGACGTCTTTGCAGTAACTGAAACCTGGTTCAAGGCACCTGAGAGCACCCCAGCACTACCAGGCTATACCTCGTATCATGCTTTTCGGCCCCAAAACCCGGACCAAACCACAAAGGGAGGGGGAGTGTCCATATTCATAAAGGACACCCACACCTCCAGGTTAGTAGCAACACATTAAGCATCAGAGACCATACAGGTGCAACTAACCATAGGCAAAACTGCTATACAACTGGTAGCATGTTACAGACCACCCTCCCAATCTCAAGAACCCCACTCAGCCTTCCTGAAGACATTGGAGGATATGAATGTATCACAAAATACCATCATACTGGGAGACTTCAACTACCCAAACATAGATTGGGTACATTATTCTAGCCCTAATACCCTAGCCCAAAGGTTCCTGGAATTCATAAATTCAAATGCACTAGAACAACTAGTTCCCCCACTAGTGGAGATAATATACTAGACCTGATCATCACAAACATGGGAACAAAATGCTCCACACCGAAAGTATACCCCTCACTATTGAGATCTGACCACAAACTAATCACCCTGGATATACATATCCCACCTCCACCCCCAGCACAAAAGACCACAGTGAAAAACTTCAAAAAAGCAGACTTCACTCTTCTTAAGACTGAGATGGTATCCTTTAAGCCCACTGTGCCAGTGGATACCACATCCCACAATGCCGAATCCTTCACAGATGCTTTCTATGGACATCTCCAAGAATGCATGGATCATGCAATCCCAAACAAATCCAAGTCCCTCTCCACCAAATGTAAGCGTCCTGTCTGGTGGACCTCAGCCATAAACAAACTGTATAACAAAAGAAGGTAGCTACTGCACGTCAGAGCGAAATCCCATGAAGGGAAGACATCTCTGATCAACATTAGCAGAAAACTACGTTCTCTCATAAAAACATCCAAGGCAAACTTTGAGAAAAAAATCGCTAAGGACACTAAAGATAACCACAAAGCCTTCTTCATCTATGTTAGAAACCTGGGCGGAAACCCTCAGATATGCTCAGAGTTGGTTCACAACAACAAAAAATACACTGAACCCACAGATATTGCTAACATTCTGGCTGACAGGTTCAGTGCAAATTTCTCCCCTCCTTCACCCCCAAAAGAAGAAATACTTATCCCAGCTGAATGAAATCTCCCTGTCATCTCAGATGTCCAAGTGAGAACCGCCCTAAACAAAGCAAAAAACAGAGCATCAATGGGACCTGACGGTAAACCCACACATAAAAATGCTATTTAACCTTAGCCTTACTTCGGGATATGTACCTGAACACTGGCGTACAGCAACAGTGGTCCCACTCCACAAGGGGGGTGCCTCTACAGACCCTGGAAACTACCGCCCCATAAGCTTAACTAGCCTGGTCTGCAAAGCTATGGAAAGAATCATTATGGAACTCATAAACAGAGACATAGGGGACCTACAGACACTTGACCCCACCCAGTTCAGCTTTGTAAAGGGCAGATCCTGCCTTTTTAAACCTGGTTGACGTTTTGAAACAGTCACTAGAGCCATTGATGAGGGCAAAGCAGTCCATACAGCATACCTGGACTTGGCTAAGGCCTTCGACACAATACCCCACTCAGGCATCATAGATAAGCTAAACAGCTTAAAAGTAAACCCTTATGTCACTAGATGGGTTGCAAACTGGCTAAAGGACAGAACCCATAAAGTTAAAATCGCTGGAGCAATGTCAGACTCAAAGCCAGTCACAAGTGGTGTCCCACAGGGATCTGTCCTGGGACCCCTCTTGTTCGGCATTTATTTCTCAGATGTTAAAGCAAACATGGGAGGGCTGTGGCTGACAAAGTTCGCAGATGACTGCAAACTAGGCGCCATAGTCGATACACCAGCAGACACACACATCCTACAAAAAGGCTTCACTGAAACGGACAACTGGTGCCGTAGTCACGCCCTTAAACTAAATGCCAAAAAATGTATAGTCATCCCTTTTGGAAAAAACAAAGTACCCACAAATTATCACATAGACAGCAACCCACTGAGTATGGAAAAAGTAATCAGAGACCTAGGGACCCAAGTAGACAGCGACCTCTCATTTGACACCCACGTTGCCAAAGTGGTTAGAAAAACATTCTACCTCGCACACCTCATCATGAAGGGATTCACATCCAGATCCAAGGATGTCATTGTACCCCTATATTCCTCCCTCATCAGACCCATGATTGAGTACAATGCCCCATTTGGTATGTACCTCACCCGGCATTTGCAACAGCTGGAGAGACCACAAAAGTACCTCACTAAAAGGATCAAGGGTCTCCAACATATGTCTTATTCTGCCAGACTAAAGAAACTTCAGCTCTATTCAGTAGCATACTGCCTGCTCAGAGGTGATCTCTGCCTGACGTACAAGGCAATGTCCAATCAGGATCTGATGGACATGCTCCACCTCAAAAAATCCAAATCCATCAGGACCACGAGAGCTAAAGACTTAAACCTTGGCACAAGTATGAATAGGACATGCTGGAGGGATAGATTCATAACCCAGAGGCTTCCCATGCTTTGGAACAGGATCCCAGTTCGTATTAGGCAGAGCCCTCACTGACTCTCTTCAAGAGAAATCTTGATGAGTGGATGGGAGATTGTAAGTTTACCCCAGGGGTCACATCTGTGTCACTGCTAGACAGGGGCACAGTAAACTAATTCTATTATATAAGGGGACCTTCATTGTGTCACTACTAGACAGAGGCACAGTATTCTAGATTTATTCTGTACATTTTTGTACCATTTCATGGGGTGGCAAAAGCCACATCACTATGGCTAGGCTTACAAATGTCCCAGGGCAGATAGCCTAGTACTATACTATGAAACTATGAAACTATGAAACAAGAGTGCAGACCACGAACCTTCTTAATGTAAAATAACTGGCCTGAAGCCCAAGTGCTTAAACCATAACTAATACACTTTTAGAATAACAGACACTGAGCTCTCAATCAGCAGTTCCCAACTTAGAAGGATGTAAGCTACCTGTCCTGCCACCACAGTGCATGTCACAAACCTTCCTAATGTAAAACAACTGGTCTGAAGCCCAAGTGCTTAATCCAAAAGACTTAGAATGATAGCTACACTTTAATCAAGTTACTACCAAGCAGTAATAAATACAATTGAATACTTTAAAGAATGCCTGGATTAGTGCTCAAGTTATACAAACAAAGCTAGATTCAGCAGGCCTGGATCTAGTCTATGCTACAGCAAACAAGGTGTACCAATTTCAGTAAGAAGCAGTTCAGATATGCATGCACTATAAGCCTTTAACCAGAAATTCCCAGCTCAGAAGGGCAGAGTCCAGCCTCTCCTCCCACAAGAGTGCAGACCACAAACCCTCTTAATGTAAAATAACTGGCATGAAAGCCCAAGTGCTTAAACCAGAATTAATACACTTTTAGAATAACAGACACTGAGCCCTCAGTCAGCAGTTCCCAACTTAGAAGGGTGTAAGCTACCTGTTCTGTCACTACAGTGCAGACCACAAACCCTCTTAATGTAAAATAACTGGTCTGAAGCCCAAGTGTTTAAACTAAAAGGCTTAGAATGAGTTACACCAAGCAGTAATAAATACAATTGAGTACTTTTAAGATGACATCATGATGTGCCCCAAAAAATAAATAAATAAATAAAAATAAGTTCTAAGGGGAAGAATAATGTTAAATACTTCTTCTTCCCCTATATCTTTGGACTTTTTATGTTTCAGCTCTTAGCCTTGTGAGTCCTGATTTTTCAGTAAGAAGCCAGTCTACAACTTATTAGTTTTTAACTCTTCATACTTTCAGATACCTACATGTGTCTCAAGCCAGCCTCACTTCTTGGTTTAAACATTAACTGAACAATAATATGCTGAAAGCAGTATAATACATAAATCTATGAAAAACCTCTTGGAAGATTTTGTTATCAAGGTTTTGTTAACCATTTGAAATGTTGAGACCCACTTTATTGAGATCCATAGTGTTGAGACTAAATGGCCAAAAAAAAGAATTACATATATTAAGTCTGAGATGGCCATTTCTTAGAATACACACTTTTCTCCATGGTATATTAATCTCAGATTTGGTATATATAAGTTCAATGGGAATATAGGTCATAGAAGTGTAAAAGAGAAAAACGATGTTAGATATTCTCTATTATGTATTTTCGCTGATTTTTTTTCACTCTACATTTCAATAGGGAACCCAAGTTTTTTGCTTCAAAAGCATGAAAAAAATGCATAGGGAATATAATTTAAGACTAAATCGCATATTAAATTTACTCCAAGCAATTAGAAATGTGATATTACAAAATCTATTATGACTAAACTTCCCATGTACACACTCCTTTCACCATGATGCATAGCAAAGTGTGCATCTTGATGGCCAGTTTATTATTTATCTATTGAAGCTTTACAATACATTTATTAGCATGGTAGCAATGTGATTAAAATACTACTATCATTATGTAATTTTTACTTAACTAGATTTCTTTTCACACTAGACCAGATGTCCATAAGACCAGGGTTTTCTGAGACCTGCATGCATTGGTCAGATATTTTGAATCTTTCCAGAATTCAACACACCCCACCCAGCAGTTACAACAACTTTGTTCACTAAGTACATCTCATACATCTGGTTGTGATTAAAAAAAATCTCATATATCTGGTTGTGATTTAAAAAAGAATAATGGCCACATTAATATATTTCAAGTTTGCTTTACATGAACACACAGTAGTCACAGTAAAGTATTCTAATGCACTTCACATAAATATACACTAGTATATGAAGGTAAATTAAGACTCTTAGGTTCATAATTTAAAGAGCAATTTGAATCTATTAATGGGAGACAGAAATTCTACCCTAGGACTGCCCTCTGTACTACCAATGTACAAAGGCAGCTCCTAAATACTTTATCCCATGCAAGTGTCCCCCTCAAATTATCTGTGGTATGTTTAGAGTTATTCTCATTAGGGGTAATATATATAATTATCAGTCCATGGGATGGGTAAAGCCAATCTCTAACCAAATGGGATAGGTTAATTCAAGCAGAAAAAAGAGAAATCGACTAGGCTTAAAATGGCCCTCAAAGGCCATGAAGGATGTCAAAGTGAGTTGGGGATTCAGTGACTGCTCCTAGATTACAGTCATCTACAAACTTAGTCAGCCAGAGCCCTTTTATATTTGCTTTTACTTCAGAAAAGTAGATGCCAAACAGGAGATGTCCCAGCACAATACCCTGGGAGACTCCACTGGTGACTGATCGCTTTGTGGAGGTAAATTTCCTTATTTAGATCTCCTTGTCCTATGTATGAGCCAGTTGGCAATCCAGTGGGTAACCTAGGGGGTTGATCCCAGTTTATTTAGCTTTTCTAGTATGCCTGGGGGAATTGTGTCAAAAGCTTTGGACAGGTTGAGGTATGCAGTGTGTACCATTTTCCTTCATCCATTCCTTTCTTGACCTTTTCAAAAAAATCCACCAGGTTGAGTAATCACGACCTGCCCTTGATGAATCAAAACTGAGATGGGTCCAATGTTTGGAGGTTTCCTATATACTGATTGATTAGTTCCATAATAAGTCTTTCCAGGGTTTTGCATATGTGGCTGTCCAGACTTATGTGTATGTAATTGCCTAGGATTGTGGAAGTTACTTCCTTATGCAGGGGAATGACTATAGCTCTTCCCCATTCTCTTGGTACAAAAGTTGTCTGGAGGCTAAGATTGAACAGTGTTGTTAATGGTGTAGCTAAATCATGCTTCATGTTATTTAAGACACATCCAAGGATATTGTCAGGACCCATCAATGCAGTATGTTTAGCTTTTGATAGCACTTTTAGGACTTGGCCTTGTGTGATAGCTGGAGGCAAGCTGGTTTCAATTATATCTTGAGGGACAAAAACAGGGGAGAAAGAGGGGTAAAGTTAGAGCTATATTTATTGGCCAGTAGGTTCACTATATCTTCAGCCTTAGTGTAGGTAACATCATTCATGATCAGTTCAGTACATTGCTGCTCTTTAAGGTAAGCAGAAGACAAAATGGTAAGTTACTTTCATCCACAGGCAGACAAGCATTCCAACCCACTCAGCAGTTGCAGCCACTTTGTTAATAAAGTACACTTCAGACATCTTATTGTAATAACAATAATGACCACAGCAATGTATTTCAAGTTTATTTCCCACAAACATGCTGTGACCACAGTAATGTATTCCAACTTAGTCTCACGCAAGTGTACAGTAGTCCTGTAAAGCCAGATTAATGACTCTTTAAAATGCATAGATGACAAGGAGGTATTATGCTTTTATCCCCAGACAGCCCCACCCTGCTCCTATGCAGCAGTTTTAAGCACTTTATTGTCTGTACCTCAGAATCTGATTGTGACAGAAAATAATGATCACAGTAAATACATTTCAGCTTTATGTCATAAAACACTGACCACAGTAAAGTATTCCACTTGCTTCACAAGAAATACATCAGTCCTCCAAAGCCACAATAATGACCAAATAAGAGCAGTAGGTCGGTCATTTTTATATGCAGACAGCCTCATACCCAGTAATTATGCCTACTTTGTTATCTGCGCACATCTTGGATATCCAACTGTAATAACATTTAAAAAAAACAAATAATGGCAACAAAATATGTTTCACATCCATTTTACACAAACACACTATTGATTACCAACCCCACCCCCCACAGCAAAGTACTCACCTAACAAAGCCATCCACTACCCATATCTTGTTACTTTCCAGGATTTAAAAAAAATACCTCACACTAGTGGTACTGCTGCACTTCTGCAACACAAATATCCATTTACCATTTATTTTCCATTGGCTTTCAGAGCTTTGCTGTCCTATGAAAGTTAAATGTTTTGCTGCTCTGAACAGAAGCATAGTGGACTATTTTTTTTATGCAAACAAAATGTGATATTTCTCTACTAGAAAAAAGTCAATATAATAAATAAATGGCCAGAAGTGTTCCTGTTCAAAACAGCTGCAGTTTTGATGCCATCCAACTCTGGCCAAGGGCCCACCTACATAGCTGTGGGCTCTGGGCAGCCATCAGAATTTCCTTTATTGTAATCTATCAATGGATAACAACTATGATCCCTGGTTTTCATCTCCCTCATCTCCATCTATTACTGCCATTGAATGCAAGGCATTGAGATGAATGACTTGATCAAAGGGAAATATGGGCTTAATGATACTAGAAGGAGGCAGGGAAACATTTTAAAAATGGCCAAACAAAAAAGTAGTGCTGGTTGCTTCATTTCTTTGAACTGCAATTCAGCCTCCTAAAAGTAACCTTATATGTTCTGCTGGAACTGATGCATTACAGCAGAGTATAGGAAACTGACAAAATGTTGACATGTCAACAGAATAGCCTATTAAATCAGTACTTTAATGGTTTCTGAAACAGAACAGAAAATCAAGCTGGAGTTAATATGGTTTATATGTGATTACTCGGCTAATAAGCCCAAGGGATCTACTATAAGCCTAACCATGCTTCCCAAATGTGAAACCCAAACACAGCAACTTGTCTGTAAGGTAAACACCTTAACCATTATGCCAATCACCAAACCCCCCAGAGTTTGTAGGGATTTAGAACCCACAGTCACATGGCTTTTCACACTACTGCACTGGTGTTTAACCTGTTCAGCTACTCTACATAATTCAGTTTTAATTTAGATTTTAAAAGGTAATGAAGACAGGTCTACCTGCTCAAAAAAGTACATGGAAAATAATTAACATGTCTAATGATCAGAAATGCCTCCTATTACACTGTACTGGGTATATTTTCTTTAATCCAGCTTGGGCAGCATCTCTGATCAAATCATGTACAATATTAATTGTGGTCTATATGTTTTTATTTATGTGACAACCGTGCACTGGCCCAGCAATCAAGGAACCTCAATCCTCACCACTAACACCAGGGAGGTCGTCTCCTAGAGGAGGAAAGGATAACTAATACACACAGTAAAGTACAATTTCCCTTAAGTGCACACAGAGATCACAGTCAGTCTGAGGCTGGTTGCTCCCTTGCTCACCAGATCCCCAATAAGACTCCCCACTGGCACAGCTGTAGGGTCCAGGTCTCAGCCTAACTGGGCAAGCTAAAATCTCCAGTACTCTCTCTGTCCAACCAATGCTTCGTGTCCCTGCCAAGTAGCTGACACAGCACACACACACACTTTGAGATAAGTATTTATGCAACTTCATAGACACTCCTGGGAAAGGCTGACACAGATTCTCCAACTGTGCCCCTTTACCCAGACTATATGGTAGTAATTACTGTCACCACCCAGTTAATAATATCAGCTACTAAAAGGCCCTTAAAAGGGTGTCCAATTATTACTGTGCAATATTAATATCCAATGGTAGTATGACTAACAGTCAAGGCTTACTTTAGAGTGGCCTATTACAATAACCTCTATAAATATGCAATGTACTCTAGAGCTTATCTCTACACAAATCAGCCACAAGTAGAAGGTTTTAAAAATATTTAATAATAAATAATTAAAACACAAGACAAACCTACTACACCACAGAGATATCTAAGAGTTCAGAGATCACACAGAAACTTAAATAATACAGTAGGACAGGTCTGATTTCAAAGAAAAATACCCAATTAATGTTTACAAGCTTTAACTATTCCTACAAGAAATCACAGTGCTAAAACTTACATGTGAGCATAAGGCAGAGTGCTGATAAGTTAGATGTCCAAAGTCAAAATGCTTTTTTGTCTCTTGTGAGAAATTGTATTTAAACATTACTAACAAACATGTCTCTAAGGCCCTCACAAAATTACATCATTTTTGACACTTAGGTTTTTCCAGTATTCATATTGCATCATCTTAACACCTGGTCTGAGTTTTCAGGCCACAAACTGCATTATTTAGCAATCTAACACTGCCTCAGAAACTTACAATACAAGACATTTCACATGTATATGCTAGCAGAAACCAAAGCAATAAAGCACCTTCCACATCTAAATTCTACTCATAAACTTTAGCCTTAAAACAATGGGCATGAAATCTTCATCCAGCAGCCCTAGAGTTGAATTCTAACATGAAAGGGTACAACATACTTCACTGGGCCAGTAGAGTGCAATGTTGTCACATATTTTGCAGTTCCACATTTCACAGTATTCTTTACACTCAAGAAACATGCCTGTATTTTACATTTATTTACAAATGCCAAAATTATACATCAAATTCTATTTGACTAGGCTGGCAGCCTTCGTCCATCTCTCCCCAGTTGTCACAATTTACATTTGGCTTCACTGTATTTTAAATTGTTGCAGGCAGTTTGTTGTATAACTATGACCTGCTTTTCATTTTAACATATGGCAAACTACTTCTTAGAATTGGGTGAATACGGTTATTTAGCATGTAAGGAGGGAATGAAGCACCCACAGGATGGGTACAAGAGGCTGTGCTCCCCTGCAAAAAATGTTTTTTTTTGTTATTCCCTACATCCATTGAGTTAATTTATCTAAGTAATGGGGATGAAATACTTACATGCTGAGTGTAGGTGGAAAATGTCGCAGCCCTTCCTTAGTTATTCCCCTTGTTCTTTCAGTCATTTATGTGATTACTTTTGATATTCTTGTTTTATGCCAAATGATCTGATGTTACTGCCTTCATTACTTTATCACAAATACTTTACAAGCTGTAATGAGACGTTTTGAGTCTGTGCTATGCAATGTTTTGCAAAATAAATGCTACTGCCTCATTCTGCATGATAGCTGTAAAAGTAAGTTAAATGTTTCAAAGAATATTTGTCTTGATTTTGTCACATTATTCTAAAAAATATATTGTTTTTTCCTATCTAAAAGTGGCAGTATCCTGTCAAAAAGTCTGAGACTAAATTATCCAGGTCCCGATACTTACTCCAAAATTTTTAGAGCATTTAAGTGCAGTGTGCAGATCGTGCTGTTACACATTAGAAGCATTTTTGCTGAGATGCACGCTCCATCTGCCCCTTTGACATTGGGAGCTCTAGCCCCATGTCCCTACTCCTTATATGTAGCAGCTCTGAGAAAGCCATGTCTGGGAAAACTGAGTTTTGACCACCATATTGCCTCCATTGTACGGAAAGCTTTCTACATGGCCCATCTCATTAGTAAGGGTATCTCATCCAGGGATAAGGTGGTCTTAACATCCCTGTATTCTTCCCTTATAAGACCTATTATTGAGTACAATTCCCCTTTCGGCATGTACTTCACAAAGCACATGCAGCAGCTGGAGAGACCACAGAGGTTCTTCACCCAGAGAATCCAGGGCCTCAAACATCTACTCTACACAGATAGGCTAAAAGCCCTGTCCCTCTACTCAGTCTCCTAGAGATTCCTCAGAGGTGATCTCTGTCTGGCATACAAACCAATCTCAGACCCCTCCCTGATGGGATTGCTGCATATCCGCAAGTCAAGGTCCACTCGAGTAAGCCACATGCCAGACCTCAACCTGGTGTGTGATGTCAACTGGACTTGTTGGCAGGACAGATTTGTGTTCCAGAGACTCCCCCTTTTGTAAACAGAGTACCTCATTAAACCTTTTTAAGCACAACCTGGATAACTGGATGGGAAACAGAAAATACACCCCCTGGGATTCCACCTTTGTCCCTGCTGGACAGTGGCGTAGGGTGCTGACTTGTTTGAACATGAGCTAAATTCTTGGCTAAGCTTATAAGGGCCTCAGGGCCAATAACCTAGTAACTTTCTATGATCCTATGTTCCTAAAAAAAGGGGGGATTCTTTGAAATGCAGTAATTTTAAACTTAGTACACATTTCCTATAATCACACTAAACATTTGATATTCTGGAGAATGTACTTACATGCCTCAGATTTTCAACAGGAACCCAGAATAGTCACATAAAAGAAATACTTATCTGCTCAGTTTGCCTTGTCAGGCACTACTTTAATAATTAGCTAGAAACATTGTAAATAAGTACATAAATAAACAAATGAATTCTTCCATATTGCCTACTTACTGATTCTGTGAGGTAGCCTCGTCCTGCTGAATCATAATAAGTCAAGTCTATACAGGCTTGATCATACCACACTAAAATGAACAATAAAAGAATGTTAGTAAAGCATGTCTGATACAAAATATAGTCTCAAACATTATCTGTTCCTTTAACATTTTATTACTATTTCAATCTTGGAAAATGAAATACACAAAGGCCATTCTATCAAATGTCTTCAAAGTTGTAGGGGTCTACAGCATCCTGTCCTATTAATAAAGTCAAATGTCACTCATTACTGTCTGCAGGTAAAGCCATTCTGGTTCCCCATTCCAAAAAAGGACACATCATTTAACAAAACAAAGTTCTGAAACAGCAGGGATTGAGGCATGCACATGCTTACACACACACACACACACACACACACACACACACACACACACACACACACACACACACACACATATGTATCTATGGGTTGGGTATGATTCATTGAATGTACAATTCATTGATTTGCAATTCACTGAAAACATTTCATTGAAAGTACATTTCACTGAAAAGTAAATGCAATGAAGGTTATTACAGTGAAAGTACTTGAACCCTATCACTAACTTCCAGTTGTACTTTATCTAAATAGTGGTAGCATTAAAGACAGAATTTTTTTAAGGCAAGGTATAAAGTTGGGGGTTGTTGCAGAAGCTAGGTTAGGTTTAGAACAAAGTGGTAAGAATGGAGAGGATATCAGGATGCATGTTATCCCTAACTCCGTCCCTATCAATGTCTGTTAAAGGCTGTCCTTTCCAAAGTGAATAACATTACTAATCATCATACTTTCTCAGAGAAAGTACGCCACCTATTACCACTCATCCATGAGAATTAATTAATCAAGCTACTTTCTAGACCAATTACATTAACTCCATCAAGGAACAATGCAAATCTAGGGATAGTGATGCAGTAGAAGAAGACACTTTCCATCTCTTAAGTCCAAATAAATGCTGGACATATTCAAAAGCTCACCTGCACCTAGTGGGACCAGATGTCCAGGGAAGGGATACAAAAAGGTTAAAAAGGTGCAAAATGATTTTACAATGGATAAATTACAATTTAATCTTACCCCCACTTCAGCATTTTAATGAAAGAGGTGCCAAAAATGTTACCTTTTCTCTTCACGTAGGTTAAAAATATCTGAATAAGGATTCTTCCATAAGGATCACCAGAGAGAAGTCTGGCAAAAGCCTTTGCATTGAAGAACCTCCTGTTGTTTACAAGGAGAAAAATACAGTTCACTTATGAAGAATCGAAACAAACAGAAATGACTAGCAGCAGAAAGAAATCTGTATCTCAAAATTAGTAAACTGTAAAATTCACAGTCAGCAACTTTTAACAAATTCATATTTCCACTTCAGATCATGCTGGGCTCTGCTTCACACCTGCCCTGATAGATTGTCCTGTTTCATTCAAGCTTACTGTGATTGGAAGGCAAAATCCACCCAGCTCTATCACTACAATTAAACTTAACTGCTGTACTGAATTTGCAGTAGTCAGAGCTGTAAATAAGCAGCTTAAATGTGAGAAAACAATTTAAATTAAACATGTTTTCTCACTGTTAAATGTATGGCTGACTCTTAGCTCAAGGCATCTGCTGTTCAGGCTGTCAGAATATGACACCTCATTAACTGAGACCCAGCAAGTGTGAAAGAGTTAAATATGCAGCTGAATTTTCTGACTTCAAAAATGTCAAATGGTGAATCAGTATTTTTTCCAAGCACAGTGCTGAGGTACTTTTTTTGTTTTTGTCATTTGCCCCTGTGGCATCTGCTCTACTGTTCCCACTCCAACCAGTCTACTGTGACTCATCACCTGGCAGTCCTCCTCTCTCCAGTGCAGAATGTTTCTGGGCTAGCAGGACCTTGTTTACCTCCAACAATTTAGATAGCCAGGACCTGTTCATAGGTTTATAGGTGTATACTAGTATAATAACCACTGGGACCTTTACAAGCCTAGGGTTGCCACCATTTCAAATGCCTAAAGTGGGACATTTTTTTGAAAACAGGTGAGAGTTTTCAAGACAAATATACTCTTGGACAGTGCAAAGGACAGAACTTCACATTTTTGCCAAAATAAAAGCTTATTCTTATAGCAGTTTAGCTGCTTATGCTATTGTGTTTAAAATGTGGGTGTTTCAAATACAAAATAACTTTTTATGCATCTATTAAAGAAAAGCTATGAAATATCTTTGTCCTAAAATATCAGGACAATTGTCAATTTTTTAGTTTTTTTTTGCAGGACACAACTACCCAAAGAGGAACTGTCCCTCGCAAAGAGGGACAGGTGGTAACCATATACACGCCTAGCCATGCAACTCAAATGTATCCCATGAGGTACTGTGCCTTGGAGGTTATTTTAAGGGTTGTATGTTAGTTAGGGCATAATTTAATGGCTGCCTTTATTCATCAGAGACATAGATGTAAGGCAGTTGTGAATTTCCAATTCCTCATCCACCGGTCCAGGTTGTGCTTGTATAGGGTTAGGGAAGGGCTCTGCTTCACATCAATGGGAAGACTATTCCAGAGAATGGGGATTCTCTGAAATACATAGGTGCCGGAACCATAGAGCGAGGGGGAGTGCCCCCCACACACTTTTATAGCTGCAAGACCTGTAATGACATGGAGTTTTTCTTTAAGAAAGACCCATGCATGCGTCAAACTCTAACGTAATTTAAACACAAAAGTGCCCGACAAAATTGATCACAACATTAAGCCTGCTGCCAGAACACCCACGGTAAGCTTAAGGCTTTAATTCCTGCTTTAGGCTCATTTTGTTTTATGCATGCTGCCAGAACATCCACGGTAAGGTTAAGGCTTTAATTCCTGCTTTAGGCTAGTTTTGTTTTATGCATTCAGGCTCCTGCTTTAGGTTTGTTTTGTTTTATGCATGCTGCCAGAAAGGCTTTAATTCTGCCAGATCACTCACAGTAAGCATTTAAGCTCGTTTTGTTTTATGCATTCAGGCTTGGTTTGTTTTATGCATTCAAGCTTGTTTTGGGTTATTTTGAAGTTCGATAACCCTCCAGATACACAGTAGCAAGCCCGGCCCAAACCCCGCCTGACACACAACATCACAGCCACATCTGTAAACCTCCCACCTAATCAGTGATTCTGGTTGCTTGGCCGCATGAATATTCATAGCGTGCCAAAGCAGGAAAATATCATAGTTGCGAAAAAACAAATAAAAATAAAAATTTAAAAATATATACAAAGGGTGGGTTAGTGATCATTAAAATAACGTAATAAAGTCCCTCTTTTTCCACTATATGCTCCATGGTCGCCAACAATGCCCCGACCGAGGGAATAATATCGGGAATGCTGCAAATGTTTTGATGTCACTGTAATTTCAAATCCTCCTTGGCAGATTAGTTGAATTTGCACTATATCGAAGTAAACTGTCCAAGTTTGTGGTGCAAGTTTAAATCTGCCATCTCCAGGGATACAAAAATTACTGGTGTATTCCAGTAACCAAAAGCAATCACAAAACTATTCCCCCTTAAACTGCAGAAGTGATCCGTTGCTGTAGTCCTGGTTCCATAAACATTCATTGTCAGTTCAGGAGTCCCATCCTACCCACTACCTTTAAATGACTGGGACAGGCTACAAAGAAACTATAAAGAAATATGCTAGGAATACAAGTGGGGGGGGGGAGCAGCTACAGCTCTACACTCTGAATACTGCTCTTACCAACTTAGAAATTAGAATAACAGAAGTTGCAATAGCATGACTTTTCTGAAGGGTATGTAGTCTGAAACTCAAATGCCTGCCATTACTTGATACCTTTAATATGTAATGAGTTGCCACTAATTTGCCCGAAAAACATAAATATATGAAAAACGGACCAAAAATATAGAGCAAAAATCTGGGCATTCTTCAAAGATCTGTACAGTGGAGAGGCATGAAACCATAGCCTTACCTTCCAAGCTTGTAAGCAGCAAAACATTTTGGGGCCTGACAGTCCAGGAGGCTTGTTAAGTTAATGGGCATGCAAGGCAGGTGCTATGAAACGGTTCCCTTTTGAGTTAGTATGATTATGGAAAATGAATACATTGCTTGTCTACTGCAGAGACTACAGAGTAGAAGTGTCTGATCCTGCAGGGAACAAAAGATAGCTATTTAGTCAAAAAGCATTGAAGTATCACCTTCTGAACTCAAATCAACCCAAGCAAGACTGCTTTTTTTGTTTGTGTGTAAAATGCCCCAGTTTCTTATAACTGGTGGTTAGAATTTCCCAGGTGCAAACCCTGAACCTTAGGTACAGCAGCCTGCATTCTTTACCCACACCACCACTAGTGATTCATACCTCTCAACTGTCTAGATTTTCACAGAATATTTGGCTCATACCTTTGGTCTGTTCCTCTTAAAATTTGTGGTTTTGTGGGAAATCAGTGAGAATGGAATTCACTAAATAATGATAGCCCTTTAAGTTTCAGTCTTCTTATCTTTTTTGGAAACACATGGTAACACAAAACACTATTTCAGAAACTTTCTAAGATTATACAAGCAATATTTAAAATGTGTCCCTGGTTTTGGGCCTTTGCCCCCCCCTAAAAAAATAAATTTTGGCTGTTTCCACATTTCTTCTGCTATGAAATTGAAAGATTTAGTTGTGTCAAGTGAATGGTGCAGTGGCAGTGTTGTTTCCTAACAGCAAAAGGTTCTCTGATTTTATTCTTGGCAGGGGTGCCTTCTGTCTGGAGTATGCCTGTCCTGCCTGTGTTTGTGTGGGTTTCCTCTGGGTGCACTGGTTTCCTCTCATGTTACAAAGACATGCATCTGAAACATTTCTCCCTGGCCCTCTGCTGAAAATTGGCTTTGTTCCAAGTCGGACTTTCCCAGTAAACAAATGTTAAATAAATTTAAAAAAATTACAAGGAGCTAAGAGCTTCAGGGGAAGAGAAGTTTAGTGTTGCTTACTCCAAGTCTGTTTGCCTTCTTAGTAGCACAACAAGTAGGCGCCTTACTTTTGATGCAGAAGGCTGTGGGTTCTACTCCCACAGTATGCAGACGGATCGCTGATCTTGTACTGTGTTATAATTTAAATGGCGTGGATGCTCCAGTCCTGTGAATGTCCTCCTTTGGAGGAGTTACCCAGTAACTATGAACCTGTTATCAGTTTGCCATCCATTCCCTATTGCAATACTACTAGCTTATCATTTTTTTAATGTAACATAGGCAATTTATTCTTCAAGGTCAACAGCCACTTTATTTGTAGATGAAACAATGAAATATAAAGTTGTTTCCTAGCAGCAACCTCTTCACTAGTAAGAGATCCCTTTAATGTAGAATTATTTAGAAGACTTACGTCTGCAGACATTTTGCATATTTACTGATATTGGTGGAGTGTAATGACAGACGTTTGTGTGGCCTTTTATGGTTGACATTTTCTGAAATGGGTAAGTTTGTCATTATTGGTTCATATATTTTGTTTCATTGCTTACTAGAAGACTGTTCAAACTACAAATTTAAAACTCATTCTAACAACTGGTGCTGTGTTATACAAGGAATACAATTTAATACAATCAGGAAGGTGAATCAAAGAAAGCATACATCTATGCATGGCCTTAAAAATGTGGTTAAAAACAGCCCAGAGGAAAGTGTGAAAGATTCAAAATCATGGGGAAATTTTAAGCTTTACTCTTGTTACCAAAGCAATGGATGAAGGTAAAACAGTTCATACCACGTTATCTTCACCTGGCCAAGCCTTTTGAGACAATCCCCTACTCAGGTGGAGTACAAAAGATGAATAATGTAGAAGCAAACACTTGCATCACTAGCTGGATTGCCAACTTACTCACAGGATGCAGGAGATCAAAACAGGGGAAGAGACCAGTCACCAATGGAGTCCCCCAGGGTTCAGTGCTGAAACTTTTTCTGTTTGGCATATACATCTCAAAAGTAAAAGGAAATATCAAAGGGCTTTGGCCAGCTAAGTTTGAGATGACTCCAAACTAGGAGCAGTTATTGAATCACCAAATGACTTATGCAGGAAGGTTTGTCCCAAATAATAACTGGTGTCAAAATCATTACAATGCCCTCTGATAACTGACTCAGTTGTATGGCATTTGGGAACTTGTGTGAACAGTGACCTAACTTTTGACCAACATGTGCCCAGATTTATAAGAAAGCCTTTCTATATTGCACGGCTTATAAACAAATTGATTGCGACTGCATCTAGAGATGTTGTTGCCGCCTTTACAAAGCCCTCATTAGGTCAGTCATTTCGTATAATGCCTACTGTGACATGTAAATTCACCAAAAACCACAAAAAAGTTGCTCAGAGAGCACCAACAGTCACTAGTAAATCGAAAAGTTAACCTTGTAGAAACGGCCACACAACACATAAGTGCTTTTCACAAATTTAATGTTAAAACATAAATCCAACAGTAACGTAATTCAAGACACACATACATTTTCATTTCATATAGACTTCATCAGATGCAGACTAAGTTTGAATAGTACACGTTTATAGTTCCCCTCCCATTCAAATTCTTTAATTAACCAATCACCCAAGAGGAAAAGTTAATTAGACAATAATGAACTGAACCACTTTTTTCTTTTATTAAAATGTCATCTCCTACATTATTAAAACCTTGAATAAATACATTTATTAAATTCAGTATGTTAAAATCAATACAATACAAAACTTTCCCTAAAACCAATACATAGAAAAAATAAATTACATTAATAAACATTATTAAGTATATTTTCACATTAAATGAATATGTACTTGTAAAAAAACTTAAAGCTCCATCTAATGGCATATTGCCATAGTACATCTTAAAACAACATGAAATAATTAAACCTATTCCTATTAAAAATATAAATAAATATTTTTATTATAAAAGTAAAGAACATAACATATAAAATATTAGTGTAAAATTTGTATTGTAAAACTTTATTATCAAAAAACAACTATTAATATGTGATTCTCATATATATTTTCTGATTAAAACTTTCTTCACTGGTTAAAAAAGAGAAAGCTTATTAACAAGGTTTTTAGTCTAAACAGATCAAAACCTCCTAGACATTAAGGGACCTATAAATATTTAGCCTAAAAAGGGCCAGACCTTAGAGCTTAGCTGACCTTAATTGAAGGACAGGGGCTATCGAAATATGGTCGTTCAACCCTGGATATTTATTCACTTGCAGGGTGATCTACCACCATAGCTCTCTATATTCTAAGGTCTCTTCCCATAAACCCCCTCTACCGTCAACTTTTACTATCTCAATGACAAAAAACGTATATTGCCCATTATGACATTTTAACTTATGCCAAAATAAAGCATTGGTCTCCTTGTTGGTAAGAATATCATAAACATGCTCATAAATTCTTTTTCTGAGCTTGCATTCAGTCTTACCAACATAGAAACCCTGGCAAGCCTGACATAACGCCAAATAAACCAATCCACTAGAGTCACAATTGCTGTATTCCTTACCCTTAACCGTAGTGTTCTTACATTCTAAGTGAATACTTTCCTTGTTAAGAATGTAATTACATTGTGCACAATGGTCACACTTATAGGTCCCTTTTCTTTTCCTTGTTAAGAATGTAATTATATTGGGCATAATGGTCACACTTATAGGCCCCTTTTCTTTTCCATGTTAAGAATAAAATCCCAGTCCAGGTTAGGCAGAGTCCCTCATTGACTCTTTTCAAGAGGAATCTTGATGAGTGGATGGGGGATCGTAGGTTTACCCCGGGTATCACTTCTGCGTCACTGTTAGACAGAAGCACAGTATACTAACCTCAAAAAAGGGCATAGGAAAATTAATTTAAAATGGGTGGCGAAAGCCAAACACACTCTAGCTAGGCTTATAAATGCCCTAGGGCAGATAGCCTAGTATAAACCTATGAACCTATGAACCTAAATGTAATTATATTGGGCACAACGGTCACACTTATAGGTCCATTTTCCTTACCTTGTTAAGAATGTAATTATATAGGGCACAACGGTCACACTTATAGGTCACTTTTCTTTTCCTTGTTAAGAATGTAATTATATTGGGCACAATGGTCACACTTATAGGTCACTTTTCTTTTCCTTGTTGCCTTGTTATGCAGTTCTTCTTTTTCCAATACATTTTTCAAACTGCATGAATTTCTAAATACTACATTCGGTTTATCCTTAGATAATCTTTCTAAGTCTGTAAGTGCTAAAAACCTGTTCCATTCTGTGTCCACTATATTTCTTATCAGGTTCGAACATCCGTCATATTCTAGTACTAATGCCTTTCCATAAGATTTCAAACTGGTCTGTGACCCTATAGTTTCATTTGGAAGAGTAAGACCTAAAATAGGTTTAAACTTTTCTTTCCTTTTCTCTCCCACTTCTTTTTCCATCTGGTCAACTAACCAAGAAGGATAATTTCTAGCATTAAAAAAGTGTCTTAATAGCAATGTTTCTTTCATGTACTCTTCATCATTCGAAGTCATCCTACTTAACCTGATATTTTGTCCCTTAACAGTATTCTTCTTGTAGTGAATGGGGTGGACACTATTGTAATGTAAATAGGAGTTTGAAAATATGTTCTTTCTAAATATTTTTGAATTCAATTTATTTTCTTTATATATCTCAATATGCAAATACTGCAATTTGTCCTGACTAACCTTGTATGTGAATTTTAAAAAATCAGAAGAATCATTCAAAAAAGTTTAAAATCATTAATGACATCCATGGGCCCTGCCCATAAAATACACGTCATCTAAAAACTTTTTATAAAGGGTCCAGTTGTCACTATAAACTGAGTTTATTACTAACTTCTCCTACCACCATGCTAGGACTAAATTAGCATGTGTAGGTACGCAAGCTGCGCCCGTGGCCACCCATTTTGTCTGGTGGAAGTATTCACCTTTAAAATAAATAAAATTGTGTTTTAACACCGATTCTATTAACTGCATAACGACCATGCATTCGTCACCTGAAAGAATTATATAGTGACAATATTTCATTCCTTAAAATAGACGTAGTAGATTTGTTCTCTAGTATTCCCCACCAAGAAGGACTTACTTTATTAGAAGAAATTATTTATGAGGTTGCCTCCCTTTCAGGTGATGAATGCATGGGGGCTATGCAATTAATAAAATTGATGTTAAAACACAATTTTATTTATTTTAAAGGTGAATACTTCACCCAGACAAAAGGGGTGACCATGGGCACAGCTTGTGCACCTACATATGCTAATTTAGTCCTAGCATGGTGGTAGGAGAAGTTAGTAATAAACTCAGTTTATAGTGACAACTGAACCCTTTATAAAAAGTTTTTAGATGACATGTGCATTTTATGGGCAGGGCCCATGGATGTCATTAATGATTTTAAACTTTTCTGAATGATTCTTCTGATTTTTTAAAATTCACATACAAGGTTAGTCAGGACAAATTGCAGTATTTGCATATTGAGATATATAAAGAAAATAAATTGAATTCAAAAATATTTAGAAAGAACACATTTTCAGACTCCTATTTACATTACAATAGTGCCCACCCCATTCACTACAAGAAGAATACTGTTAAGGGACAAAATATCAGGTTAAGTAGGATGACTTCGAATGATGAAGAGTACATGAAAGAAACATTGCTATTAAGACACTTTTTTAATGCTAGAAATTACCCTTCTTGGTTAGTTGACCAGATGGAAAAAGAAGTGGGAGAGAAAAGGAAAGAAAAGTTTAAACCTATTTTAGGTCTTACTCTTCCAAATGAAACTATAGGGTCACAGACCAGTTTGAAATCTTATGGAAAGGCATTAGTACTAGAATATGACGGATGTTCGAACCTGATAAGAAATATAGTGGATACTGAATGGAACAGGTTTTTAGCACTTACACACTTAGAAATTCATGTAGTTTGAAAAATGTAATGGAAGAAGAAGAACTGCATAACAAGGCAACAAGGAAAAGAAAAGGGACCTATAAGTGTGAGCATTGTGCTTAATGTAATTACATTCTTAACAAGGAAAAGAAAAGGGACCTATAAGTGTGACCATTGTGCCCAATATAATTACATTCTTAACAAGGAAAAGAAAAGGGACCTATAAGTGTGACGATTGTGCCCAATATAATTACATTCTTAAGGAAAAGAAAAGGGACCTATAAGTGTGACCATTGTGCCCAATGTAATTGCATTCTTAACAAGGAAAAGAAAAGGGACCTATAAGTGTGACCACTGTGCCCAATGTAATTACATTCTTAACAAGGAAAAGGAAAGGGACCTATAAGTGTGACCGTTGTGTCCAATGTAATTACATTCTTAACAAGGAAATGAAAAGGGACCTATAAGTGTGACCATTGTGCCCAATATAATTACATTCTAAACAAGGAAAAGAAAAGAGACCTATAAGTGTGACCATTGTGCCCAATGTAATTACATTCTTAACAAGGAAAAGAAAAGGGACCTATAAGTGTGACCATTGTGCCCAATATAATTACATTCTTAAGGAAATGAAAAAGGACTTATAAGTGTGACCATTGTGCCCGATATAATTAAATTCTAAACAAGGAAAATGAAAGAGACCTATAAGTGTGACCATTGTGTCCAATATAATTACATTCTTAACAAGGAAATGAAAAGGGACCTATAAGTGTGACCATTGTGCCCAATGTAATTACATTCTTAACAAGGAAAGGAAAGGGACCTATAAATGTGACCGTGGTGCCCAATGTAATTGCATTCTTAAGGAAAAGAAAAGGGACCTATAAGTGTGACCATTGTGCCCAATGTAATTACATTCTTAACAAGGAAAAGAAAAGGGACCTATAAGTGTGACCGTTGTGCCCAATATAATTACATTCTTAACAAGGAAAGGAAAAGGGACCTATAAGTGTGACCATTGTGCCCGATATAATTACATTCTAAACAAGGAAAAGAAAAGGGACCTATAAATCTGACCGTGGTGCCCAATGTAATTGCATTCTTAAGGAAAAGAAAAGGGACCTATAAGTGTGACCATTGTGCCCAATATAATTACATTCTTAACAAGGAAAAGAAAAGGGACCTATAAGTGTGACCATTGTGCCCAATATAATTACATTCTTAACAAGGAAAAGAAAAGTGACCTATAAGTGTGACCATTGTGCCCAACATAATTACATTCTTAACAAGGAAAGGAAAAGGGTCCTATAAGTGTGACCATTGTGCCCAATATAATTACATTCTTAACATGGAAAAGAAAAGGGGCCTTTAAGTGTGACCATTGTGCCCAATATAATTACATTCTTAACAAGGAAAAGAAAAGGGACCTACAAGTGTGACCATTGTGCCCAATATAATTACATTCTTAACAAGGAGAAGAAAAGGGACCTATAAGTGTGACCATTATGCCCAGTGCAATTACATTCTTAACAAGGAAAGTATTCACTTAGAATGTAGGAACACTACGGTTAAGGGGAAGGAATACAGCAATTGTGACTCTAGTGGATTGGTTTATTTGGGATTATGTCAGGCTTGCCAGGGTTTCTATGTTGGTAGGACTGAACGCAAGCCCAGAAAAAGAATTTATGAGCATGTTTACGATATTATTACCAACGAGGAGACCAATGCTTTATATAGGCACAAGTTAAAATGTCATAATGGGCAATATAAGTTTTTTGTCATTGAGATAGTAAAAGTTGTTGGTAGAGGGGGTTTATGGGAAGAGACCTTAGAATATAGAGAGCTATGGTGGTAGATCACCCTGCAGGTGAATAAATATCCAGGGTTGAACAACCATATTTCAATAGCCCCTGTCCTTAAATTAAGGTCAGCTAAGCTCTAAAGTTTGGCCCTTTTTAGGCTAAATAGTTATAGGTCCCTTAATGTCTCAAGGTTTTGATCTGTTTAGACTAAGAACCTTGTTAACAAGCTTTCTCTTTTTATAACTCTGATAACCTTAACCAGTGAAGAAAATTTTAATCAGAAAATATATATGAGAATCATATATTAATAGTTGTTTTTTGAGAATAAAGTTTTACGATACAAATTTTACACTAATATTTTATATGTTATGTTCTTCACTTTTATATATTTATTTATATTTTTAATAAGAATAGGTTTAATTATTTCATGTGGTGGTTTTTAAGATGTACTATGGCAATATGCCACTAGATGAAGCTTTAAGCTTTTTTTACAACTAGATATTCATTTAATGTGAAAATCTACTTATTAATAATGTTTTTAATGTAATTTATTTTTTGTATGTATTGGTTTTAGGGAAAGTTTTGTATTGCATTGATTTTAACATACTGAAGTTAATAAATGTATTTATTGAAGGTTTTAATAATGTAGGAGATGGCATTTTAATAGAAGAAAAAAATGTGGTTTAGTTCATTATTGTCTAATTAACTTTTCCTCTTGGGTGATTGGTTAATTAAAGAAATTTGAATGGGAGGAGAACTATAAAAGTGTACTATTCAAACTCAGTCCACATCTGATGAGTCTATATGAAACAAAAGCATATGTATGTCTTGAATTGCGTTACTGTTGGATTTATGTTTTAACATTAAATTGGTGAAAAGCACTTCTGCGTTGTGTGGCCATTTCTACAAGGTTACCTTTTCGATTTACTACTGTGGCAGGTATCTGCTCAGCCCCGTGCAACAATTGGAATACTTTCAGAGATACCTTATTAAAAGGATACAAGTCCTAAACAATAGGTCTTGCATAGACCACCTCAAAGATTTATTACTATACTCAGTATCCTACAGAGTGCTTAGAGGTGACATGTCTGGCATACAAAGCATCCTCCAACGTAATACAGATGGACCTACTGAACATCAGCAAGTCAAATGGCATCAGAAATGCTCAGTTCAGGGATCTAAACTGCATGTTGTGGAGAGATGGATATATATCACAGAGACTGCCACTGTTCAAGAACAGACTATCCATAAAAATAAAACAAAGTTCATCTGTCCATATTCAGATGCATCTTGGATCTAAGGATGTGTAATAGAAAATGTACTTCAGGATTGCCCCTCATGCCACTAATGGATAGAGGCAGTTCCTAAATGCTGCATTCCTTACATGGGGTCCCCTCAAATTACCTATGGTATGATCACAGCTATTCTCACTAGGGCTAATATGCAATTATCAGTCATGGGACAGGTAAGACCAATCAGGAAATGTTAATTCAAGCACCAAAAGGGAATTGGCAAAGCTTAAAATGTCCTCCAAGTAAACCTATGTTGTGGTAGTAAATAGTTATAAAAAATTGCCCTTTTTAGATCACTAAGTGCCCCTCTCACCCCCCCCCCAGTCTTCAACAACTTCCGGCTCCTATGCTGAAATATATACCTGTCCCTCCAACGTGGCCTATTTAAGTTGCAATCAAAGTTTAAATCCTTATATCTAGTAGTTCTGGTGCTGTTTGTTTTGCAGATTTGCAAAAAGTCCATCAGAATAGGACCTAAGGATGCCTTGCATGCCAGGCATAAATTGCCTGTCAGCAGTCAGTAGAGAATAGAGTACAGAGACAGAGATTTGAGGCAATCTGCATAGGACATTGTGTTTATTCCCTATATTCTTTTTGTTAGGAACTGCTGTAGATGTTCTAGTTGTTGCATATGCCTGGTCAGATACATACTGAAGGGGTGTCATACTCAATGATGGGTCTGATAATGACGGAGTATAGTACAGTACAGTGGCATCATGACATCCCTGGACCTAGTTGCTATGTGCTTACTTATAATCTGATTGACATAGAATGATTTTCTTACTACCTTAGGCATGTGTTGGTTGAAAGCCAGGTTACTTTGTATACAAATCTGCAAATCCCTAACCTCACCTAATCCCCCAACTCCCTAAACCTCGGGGGTGGGGGCAAGACAAAATAGACTGGGAGAAAATTTGAGGCTGCCCATTCAATTATGTAGTTTTGCTTTGAAGGAGGCAATCTGCTTGACATGTAGTGGAAGTTTGTTTCAGAGGTGTGGAATATCCATCCATCCATCCATCCTCAACCCCTTTTCCCATTTTGCACATGGGGTCAGAGTGTTACTTCATCAATGACAATCATCTTGAGCCAAGGTTTACACCACCAGATGGCTAGCCCTGCTGTGGTAATTCATTCGTACCACTCTCTTGCGCACACACAAACACACATACACACACACACACACACACACACACACACACACACACACACACACACACACACACACACACACACACACACACACACTCTCACCTATGGCCAATTTGGAGTGTCCAATCCACCTATGCAAATCTTTGGAATGCGGGAGGAAACTGCAACACCCAGAGGAAACCCACATGACCGCAGGGAGGACATACAGACTCCACACCGAGGGCACTTCAGCCAAGAATTGAACCAGAGAACCTCTTGCTCTGAGGTGACAACACTAATCACTGCACCACTGCGGCCACCCAAATATGTTGGGATACAAATTGATTATGCCAAAATGTCTTATTTTCCTGCTATTGACAGTTTAGTTCCTTAAACAGGAGATTTAATATACTATTAGTTCTACAAACGAATAGCAGATTAAATAGGGTTGGATCTTTCATGGTATGAAAGACTAGACTTAGATCTCCATGGAGGAGTCTATAAGAGAAAGAGTACAGAGAAAAGGCTGACAGTCTCTCCTGATAACTAAAATTTTGGGGCCACTGCCTTAGCATGGATAACCTAAATTTTAATGAATGAATGTCTGTGGATGCTGCTGATTTGGGACAATTGTTCCTACTGGGAGGGTTAAACTTCATTATCTGAATATGTACACAGTTCTTTGTGTTTGTTTTAAGTTAATAGGTTATGGGGGTGTTTTGGGGGTTGGATTTTGTTTGTGGGTTTTCATTAAAACAAGACATCTTGTAAAATGTGACAAAGGTTTTGTGACATAGGGTAGGTGAATTTAACACAAAATCTGGAAATATATTAAAAAGCTGTCATATATAATAAGTGGGTATAATAACTTCTTATCATAATGTCTACACTAAACATATTATTTTGGAATGTGAATGGCCTCACAGCTACAGACAAAAAAGATAAAAGTACTAAATTATATTAAGAAATGCAGAGAGAAAATAGCAATACTACAGAAGACATATTTGGAAAGAAGTGATCATGTGAATTTGATAAAGAAAGGACTTTAGGATGGATATTCAGTAGAATATCAGGGACAGAGGAAAATGGAAGTACTTATACTAATTTCTAGAAGAGCTCCAGTAGTGATAGATGGAAAAAAAAGATAGTAATGGTAAATTTATGGTAGTAAGGGCTACTGGCAAAGGAGGGGGATTACACAGGCATGTATTAATATTCCACCTAAAACTGCTTAAGAACATTTTGGGAAAAATAATCAGATTTCAAAAGGAATATTACTTATAAGTGGGGACTGGAACCTGATTTACAATAGTGAGGATGTATCTTGATAGTGATCAGCAGTATGGTTTTATGCCGGGAAGGAGCACTGCAGATGCGATGTTTGCTCTGAGAGTATTGATGGAGAAATATAGAGAAGGTCAGAAGGAGTTGCATTGTGTCTTTGTGTGCTTGGAGACAGCATATGATAGGGTGCCTAGAGAGGAGTTGTGGTATTGTATGAGGAAGTCAGGAGTGGCAGAGAAGGATGTAAGAGTGGTAAAGGATATGTACGAGGGTAGTGTGACAGTGGTGAAGTCAGCAGTGGGAGTGACAGATGCGTTTAAGGTGGAGGTGGGATTACAGCAAGGATCAGCTCTGAGCCCTTTCTTATTTGCAATGGTGAAGGACAGGTTGACAGATGAGATCAGATAGGAGGCCCCATGGACTATGATGTTTGCAGATGACATTGTGATCTGTAGTGAGAGTAGAGACCAGGTTGAGGAGACCCTGGAGAGGTGGAGATATGCTATAGAGGAGAGGAATGAAGGTCAGCAGGACTAAGACAGAATATGTGTGTGTGAATGAGAGGGAGGATAGAGGAATGGTGAGGATGCAGGGAGTAGAGTTGGTGAAGGTGGATGAGTTTAAGTACTTGGGATCAACAGTTCAGAGTAATGGTGAGTGCGGGTAAGAGGTGAGGAAGAGAGTACAGTCAGGGTTGAATGGGTGGAGAAGAATGTCAGGAATGATTTGTGACAGATGGGTACCAGTAAGAGTGAAAGGGAGGGTCTACAAGAGGGTAGTGAGACCAGCTATGTTGTATGGGTTGGAGACGGTGGCACTGACAAAAAGGCAGGAGTCAGAGCTGGAAGTGGCAGAGTTAAATATGTTAAGATATGCACTGGATGTAACACGGATGGACAGGATTAGGAATCAGTATATTAGAGGGTCAGCTCAGGTTGAATGGGTTGGTGACAAAGTCAGAGAGGTGAGATTGCGTTGGTTTGGACATGTGCTGAGGAGGGATGCTCGGTATATTGGGAAAAGGATGCTAAGGATGGAGCTGCCAGGTAAGAGGAAAAGAGGAAGGCCTAAGATAAGGTTTATGGATGTGGTGAGAGGAGATGCAGGTGGTTGGTGTGACACAGCAATATGCAGAGGACAGGAAGAAATGGAAACAGATGATCCAATGTGGCGACCCCTAATGGGAATAGCCGAAAGAGAAGAAGAAGGATGTATCTTGAGGATCTAAAAGGGAAAATAATTGACATGGAATATGGAAATTTAATAGTAGGAACTCAGAGAGAATTTACATATTATTCCCCAAAGTACCACTGGGCTAGATGAGACAAAAATTATATTTCACAGGAATTAATTGAAAGCTTCAACACACTTCCGATAACTATTATAGATCATGCACCAATAACAGCTGAGATAAAATGCAGGGTAATGAAGTAAAAATGAGACACTGGAGCTTCCCAACCTACCTGTTAAAAAGAGAGGAATTTATGGAATGGGTTGTGGAAATTATTCAAGAGTTATTAGAGAAAACAGTAATTTCTTCAGAAGTTATAGCTAGTGAGTGGGATAAAAATGAAAGTGAAGTTGAAAAATAGGGTAGAAATAAAAGAAAAAGAGATATGGTTAAGAAGTAACAAGAATTATTTAGTAGGGCATAATAAGGGAAATTTCACAGAACAAGAAGAGGCACAACTGCAGAATACTACAGAGAAAATAAGTGAGTATGTGAAAAGCATGCATGAGTTTAGAAAGACTGCTATTAAGAAACTGTTTTTTTTTTTTTTTACAATAAATCCACAGCACACAAACTCCTAGCACAACTACTTAGAAAACAGAAAGTAGAAAGGATTGTTGCCAAAATTAGGGAGCCTATAACAAGAAAAATTACCAGAGATCCTGTAAAGGTATTAGAAAATTTTCTGAAAATTTGTATAAAGCAGAGGAATGTGGAAATCAAGAAAAAACACAAAAGGAAATATTTAGGGACAATTTAAATATGCCAAGGTTAGAAGTAAATAAAGACTCAATAATTAACAGTTAATATAGGTGGAGATAAGATAAAAACAGTGAAGTATAATCAATCTGCAGGAATGTCTCCAGGAATAGATGTTACTCCTGTGGAAGTTTGGAAGCTAGGAGGGAAGAAAGTGATAACGATCTGGAAGGTTTTGTTTAACAGTATTTTAAGAGGTGGGGAGGCACCAACATCCTGGAGGAAAGCTGTGTTTGCTGTAATACCTAAAGATAGTAAGGATCCATCAGACCAAGCTTTATATAGGCCCATTTCAATTCTAAACCATAACTATAAAGTGTTTATGTCTATACTAGCTAAAGAATGGCAAATATGTTGACAATATTAATGGATATGGATCAGTGTGGTTTTTGTGGAGGGGAGGCAAATATTTGACAACATTAATGGAACAATGATGATCCAGACAGAAGCACAATTTATGAAAATACCACTATTGGTGGGTCTTGATGCAGAGAAAGCATTAAATATAGTATGTTGGGATTTCATGAGTAGGGCAATGGAAGCATTTGCATTTACTGATACAATAATAAGGTGAGAGTTGTGGGAGCTAGGCCTGACTCTAAACCGGTTACAAGTGGTGTTCCCCAGGGCTCAGTCCTAGGACCCCTCCTGTTCGGCACTCTAAACCGGTTACAAGTGGCGTTCCCCAGGGCTCAGTCCTAGGACCCCTCCTGTTCAGCATATACTTCTCAGAGGTACAGGCAAGCACAGCAGGACTATAGCTAACCAAGTTCACAGACGACTGCAAACTAGGGGCTATAACTAACTCTCCTGCTGGCACAGACATCCTCCAATAGGGTCTCACTGAGATGGATACCTGGTGTCAAAATCATGGCCTCAAGCTAAATGCCAAAAAGTGCATAGTCATCCCCTTTGGAAAAAAACAAAGTATCCACAAACTACCACATAGGTGATAGTCTCCTAAATACGGAAAAAGTAATAAGGGATCTGGGAATCCAAGTAGATAGTCATCTCTCCTTTGATAATCACATTGCCAAAGTGGTTAGAAAATCCTTCTATGTGGCCCACCTAATCACAAAAGGGTTCGCATCCAGATCAAAAGAGGTCATTGTGCCCCTCTACTACTCATCACGCATCAGACCCATCATAGAGTACAAGGCCCCATTTGGGATGTACCTTACAAGACACCTGCAACAGCTGGAAAGACCACAGAAGTACCTCACCAAGAGGATCACTGGCCTCAAACAGATGCCCTATGTAGCTCAACTGAAGAAACTCCAGCTGTACTCGATTGCATACCGCCTACTCAGAGGTTATCTCTGCCTGACATACAAGGCCATGGGCAACCCAGAATTGATGGATATGCTCCACCTAAAGAAAACTTTATCCCCTCGAGCTACACGCTCTAAGGATCTAAACCTCACCACAACAATAAATAGGATGTGCTGGAGGGATAGATTCCTGTCCCAGAGACTTCCCATGCTTTGGAACAAGATTCTAATCTACATTAGGCAGAGCTCCTCATTAACACTCTTCAAGAGAAACCTTGACGAGTGGATGGGAAACAGAAAGTTTACCCTGGGGATCACTTCAGTGGCTCTGCTGGACAGAGGCACAGGGAACTAATCGGCTTCTTGCACATCTCCGGGCCACTCCCTTTTCCTCCATCTTCCAACTACTCTGTTCTCCCCCCTCTTGCTTTCTACAAATACTCTTACTCTTAAGATCCCTATCTTCTGTGCTCCCATCTCTGATTATTTTTCTCTAGCTTGCCCTCCTGCACTACTCAGTCCTGTTGGCCTTTGATAGCTTCCTTACTCGGTCCTGATACCTCCTTCCCTACTGACCTTTTCAGATATCTCTCTGTGCCTTTCTCTACTCCCTCCTGCCTCTCCTGCCTCTACTGAGACCAAACTTACCAGCATCACTGATTGTCTTTCTTGGGGACTTTTCAGGTCGCTGCAGGTGTAGCCCCACTCTGTTCACTCCCCTATCCTAACCCCATTCCAACCCACCCCACTTCAATTACTTTTATCCTCTCCAATCCCTCCCTTTCCTGTCCATTTCAACTACTCATACTCCACGTCCTACCTGCAACCACCCCACCCATACACCTTCATTATCTACTACATCACTTCCTGCTCTTAAACCAGCTCATCCACACATTTCTTACCTTTACTCCCCATATAACCTAGCATGTTACTTTTATACTTTACCTTACCAATTCTACCACTGCTCTCTGCTCTAACCTCCTATCACACCAACCTTTCCCAGCCTTTCATATATCCTCCTACCACATGTATCCCCAAACTTCCCTCTCCATCTCACTCCTTCTTAATCTCCCCATCCCTATCTTCAACTTCTATAATAACTGCTTTCATAAGCTCACTATATTACAAAACTATCCTCTCTCCTATAAATCCAAACCAAAGCTACACTACCATCTCTTATTACTAATTTTACTTCACTTCCTAGTAACATACTTCTTGGTGGTGGCATTCACCCCAATCCTAGCCCCCTCCCCTTAACCTTACACCCCACATCCCCTCCTCCACCCATCTTCCCATCTAACTCATCCTGCTCATTCCTCCCTCTTACCAAGCCTCACTACACAAACACCTCTCTATCTATTCCTAAATATTCAAAGCCTCACTAACAAAGTCACTGAGCTGCATTCCTGGACTGCCCATACCACCCCTCACAACCTAGCCTTATCCGAAACTTGGCTAAAATCCCACATAAACAAAGAAATACTCCCACCCAGCTATAGGTTCATATGTTCATAGGTAGCTACTAGGCTATCAGCCCAAGGGCCTTCGTAAGCCTAGCCAACAAGGTTCCCTGGCTTACGCCACCCAAGAAAGTTATTTTCCTGTGCCACTGTTGAGCAGAGACACAGAAGTGATCCCCGGGGTGTATTTCCTATTTCCCAGCCACTCACCAAGATTTTTCTTGAAGAGAGCTAATGAAGAACTTTGCTTGACATAGATGGGTAGCCTGTTCCAGAGTATGGAAAGTCTCTGGGACAGAAATCTATCCCTCCAGCATGTCCTGTTTATTGTGGTGACAAGGTTTAGGTCTCTAGAGCGTGTAACTTGGAGGGAGTGGGATTTCTTTAGGTGTAGCATGTCCAACAGTTCTGGGTTTGACATAGCTTTATATGTTAGGCAGAGATCACCTCGGAGTAGGTGATATGCTACGGAGTACAGCTGGAGTTTTTTTGAGGCGGTCAGTGTAGGGCATTTGTTTGAGGCCAGTAATCATCTTTATGAGGTACTTCTGTGGCCTTTCCAGCTGCTGCAGATGTTTTGTGAGGTACATTCCAAAAGGGGCGTTGTACTCTATAATGGGTCTAATGAGTGTCGAGTAGAGGGGAACAATTACCTCTTTTTTCCTGGATGAGAACCCTTTTATGATGAGGTGTGCCACATAGAAGGACTTCCTGACTACTGTGGCAATGTGACTATCAAAGGAGAGACAATTTGTGCATAGAGATAGTTGCCATCCTACTCATATTTCGGAAGCACTTCCATATGGTGAGATGTTGAGGGTATCTAGATTATGTAATAATATCTGGGATTTAAGAAAATAATTAAAAATAACTGTGGATATGTTTGGAAAAGGGGTTATAATAGAAATCTGATGGAAAAAAGCTGGAAGAAATTATGTTCTGGCTCTTCTACAAAGAACCCAAATACTAATTTTCAGATGTTGGTTCCGTACAAAATAAATGTTAAAGAATTCCCTGAGCTGGTTTATTTTGTTACTACAGTTGGATGTTTTAGCTCTGAAATTATTGAAGAAGTGCAATATTTTTGGAATTATTTGTGTTCCTTGAAAAATGTCTCTTCTCGGTTAAATGCAAGATTAGACATTTCTTATAGAAGGGGCAGAAACATACAAAACTTCATTGTTAAGGGGAGATTTTGTACCTCTGATTCCAGGATTAATCGAAACATATTTCCGATAGGAACATTTTGTTGTAACAAATGTAAAGCATGTAAATATGTAGTAAATAATTTTGTCAACATTAATCATATTCCATTTGATACATGTTACAGTTTTACTTGTAACACAGAGGGAGTTATATATGCACTTAAATGCCTCTGTGATTTATTTTATATCGGAGAGACCAAGAGGGCATTTAAGGTTAGAATGCTTGAGCATATAAGAGATATCTTTAATTAGAAAGAAGAAAGCTCTATAGCAACTCATTTTAAATCTTTTCATAATAGCATTAGTGAAGGACTACAGGGTACTATATTAGAAAAAGTTAAAGTATCACTGTTTGATGAATGTCTTAAAAAAACGGCTTTTGGCAAAGGAATCTGTTTATATTTTGAAATTTAACACTTTACACCCATATGGACTTAATGAAGAGTTAAATTGGAAATATCTCATTTAATTTATTGATTGTTTAATTGAACACAGTATATGAGGCAAGTTTTTCTGTAATGTTTTTACTCCTTGAAGGCTTTTGTGTTGAGCCGAGACGTTAGAGGAAAGAGTTTCTTCAGTTTTTAAATAAATTATTGGTGGATTCGCTGGCTGGTTGTTTTCTTCCTTTTTGCTCTGGTGGTTTTACTATAGTTTCTTATGGCCAGTGATCCCCAATACAACTTGCCTCATGTATTTCGAGAAACCATAGGTGATGGTTCTCAGATGTCATTGGACAATTTTCTGAATAATGCTTCTGATCGTAATTTACCTACTCATATAGCAACTATTAATGCGCCCAATGTGCCTAATTCCTGCATTACCTAGGATAGATGGGAACAAGAAAGAAATCAACGTTGCCACAATCCCTTTGAGAATATCAGAAGGAAATTACCATCATCCTTGCTGCAAGAAAGTAAGTCTTTATTTGAACAACTTGATAAACTCATTTGGAAAGAAACTGCTACCTTTCTCAATTTATCGGGGCTGCAGAAATATCTGGACTTAGACATTACACCCAGAGGGTTAAGAGTATATAAAGATCCTACTCTGCCCTTTGATCTGCACAATGCTGCCGATGTACAATTCCATAAATGCTGAGTAGTAGCAGCGCATAAGTGCAGCTTAGAATGGGTGAATATCTTGATAGATCGAGACAGGGTTAAACAGAAGGAACTGAAAGAACAAATTAAACAAATATGCAATACCCTGTCAATAGGAACATATGCTTCTGTGCTTGTTACTTATTTAAGTGGCATTAATCTGAAGCTTAAACATTTTGAGGGGGAATTGGTGGATAGAAAGAAGTGAAAGCTGTTGAGAGATCTACGTGTCTATGAAAACGGGAAGGCGTTCATTTCCACAACCGATAGGAGGTAGGCTCGCAATCATGTGAGGTTCCAGAAGCTGAAAAACGGTTCCCGTATGTATGATTCCTCTTTTTCTGCTTTAGATGGATTGTATACATCCTGTGACGAAGAATTAGATAACCCAGAGGATTATCCTGCTCTACCAGCAGCACAACAACCTGAGCGTTATCAACAAACTTTTCGGAGTGAATTTAACAACTCCAGAGGGGGAAAACAAGGCACAAAATGATTCCGTGAAGCACAAGGACAGTTACAGAGGGATTTTTACCCCCATAGGGGGTACAAATGAGGTAAAAGATTATGCCTTACCTCTAGCTAATAATAATTATATTATAAATGCATCTGGACATGTCTTTACGGACTATGAATATTCACTTTTGTATCGAGGCTTAAAATTTGTTCCAACTGTAGTACATCACATTCATGATATTAAATGTGATGTTTTTAAGTTTAGTAGAAAGCTGCATTTAAAATATTTCTTTAGAAAAACAACTGTAGAAAGTGATTTTATAGATGGTGATGACAATATGAATTTTTCTGATGATAGTTTTTTTACTTGTGAATCAGATAGTTCTTTTAATGCTTACTGTAAACCAGATACAAGCAATGTACATACTAAAAGTGTGTTTATACCTCCATATTCTAATTTTGAAGTGGTTTATTTCTCAAATATGTTGAATTTTGCACTAAATAATGACTTTATGGAGTTTGATAGAAATAGAGGGTGTATTAATTATAATTTATCTATTATGGAGTGGAAAGCCCTCAGGACATTGAGTAAAATGGATAATGTTATTTTTAAACCCTCAGATAAAGGAAATAAATTGGTTATTATGCACTATACTCAGTATTTAATAATGTGTATGGAGCATTTAAAGGATGATCAAACTTATGAAATTGTTAACATGTCAGCATATAATGAGGCAATGAAGGAATATCATGAACTATTATCTAAAGGTAATAGACTTGGATATTTCACAGATGCAGACATTAAGAATACATTTGATATAAAGAATAGTAAAATGGCACACTTTTATTGGCTCCCAAAAATACATAAAAATTTAAATAGACCACCAGGGAGGCCTATAGTTGCTGGATGTGACTATTTTGCACATGCGTTAGGTGTTTTTTTACACCATTATTTAAGTCCTGCAGTATATAACCTTCCTTCCTTTATTAGAGATATATTTGATTTCTTAGATAAAATTAGTGATATAGAACGGAATAGTGATATGTAGATATGTATTTTTTTACAATAGATGTAAAGAGCTTAGACATTAATATTGGCCATGCCTTTGGTATAGAGGCATTAAGAGTTTTCTTAGGAACTTCTCCAGCTACAGAATATGTAATAGAATTAATACATTTCTGTCTTATAAAAAACTTCTTTGAGTTTAATAATATTCTTTATAGACAGAAACATTGTACAGCCATGGAGGCTGCTTTTGCCCCCATGTACGCTAATCTTAGTATTGGCCTTTTTGAATTAGAATATATTTACAGAAGTGCATTTTTTCATCAATATGTGATAAGGTATTTTCTTTATATTGACGATTTAATTTTTATTGCTCAGGGTGGTCAAGAATTGGTTGAACAATTTGTCCATTCATTACATCATAATAGATTTGATCTACAATTCGATGGTTTGTTAGTAGGGACATGTATTCCATTTCTGGATGTACAATTGAGCATTAATCATGGTGTTGTTTTTCATAGTACTGTACATAGAAAATTTGATCAAGGCACACAATTTGTGCATAGAGATAGTTGCCATCCTACTCATATTTTGGAAGCACTTCCATATGGTGAGATGTTGAGGGTATCTAGATTATGTAATAATATCTGGGATTTAAGAAAAGAATTAAAAATAACTGTTGATATGTTTGAGAAAAGGGGTTATAATAGAAATCTGATGGAAAAAAGCTGGAAGAAATTATGTTCTGGCTCTTCTACAAAGAACCCAAATACTAATTTTCAGATGTTGGTTCCGTACAAAATCAATGGTAAAGAATTCTCTGAGCTAGTTTATTTTGTTACTACATTTGGGTGTTTTAGCTCTGAAATTATTAAAGAAGTGAAATATTTTTGGAATTATTTGTGTTCCTTGAAAAAATGTCTCTTCTTGGTTAAATGCAAGATTAGGCATTTCTTATAGAAGGGGCAGAAACATACAAAACTTCATTGTTAAGGGGAAGTTTTGTATCCCTGATTCCAGGATTAATCGAAACATATTTCCGATAGGAACATCTTGTTGTAACAAATGTAAAGCATGTAAATATGTAGTAAATAATTTTGTCAACATTAATCATATTCCATTTGATACATGTTACAGTTTTACTTGTAGCACAGAGGGAGTTATATATGCACTTAAATGCCCCTGTGATTTATTTTATACCGGAGAGACCAAGAGGGCATTTAAGGTTAGAATGCTTGAGCATATAAGAGATATCTATAATAAGAAAGAAGAAAGCTCTATAGCAACTCATTTTAAATCTTTTCATAATAGCATTAGTGAAGGACTACAGGGTACTATATTAGAAAAAGTTAAAGTATCACTGTTTGATGAATGTCTTTTAAAAAAATGACTTTTGACAAAGGAATCTGTTTATATTTTGAAATTTAACACTTTACACCCATATGGACTTAATGAAGAGTTAAATTGGAAATATCTCATTTAATTGATTGATTGTTTAATTGAACACAGTATATGAGGCAAGTTTTTCTGTAATGTTTTTACTCCTTGAAGGCTTTTGTGTTTAGCGCTTTTGTGTTGAGTTGAGACGTTAGAGGAAAGAGTTTCTTCAGTTTTTAAATAAATTATTGGTGGATTCACTGGCTGGTTGTTTTCTTCCTTTTTGCTCTGGTGGTTTTATTAGAGAAACTACTGTCCACCTGGGTCCCAAGGTCTCTTATCACACATTCGGTGTTAAGTAGATTACTGCCTATGTGGTAGTTCATGGGTACAGAGTTTTTACCAAAGGGGATGGCACTGCACTTTTTGTCAATGAGCTTGAGGCCATGGCTCTGACACCAGGCATCTGTCTCAGTGAGGCCCTTCTGTAGGATGTCCACATCATTTGGGGACTTGACTATGGTTCCTAGTTTGCAGTCATCTGCTAACTTCATTAGCCAGAGGTCTTCTGTGTTAGCCTGTACTTCAGACAAGTAGATACCAAACAGGAGAGGTCCCAGGACAGAACCATGTGGTACACCACTTGTCACAGCTTTGAGGTCAGATTTGGAGTCTGCAACTTTTACAGTGTGGGTTCTGTCAGTGAGCCAGTTGGCAACCCATCTTGTGACATAGGGATTTATACCTAGTTTAGTGAGTTTAGCTATAATTCCAGAATGGGGGATGGTGTCGAAAGCCTTGGCAAGGTCAGGATAGGCTGTGTGAACCACCTTACCCTCATCTATGGTTTTGGTGACTGTCTTAAAGAAGTCGATCAGGTTCAGGAGGCATGATCTGCCTTTCACAAACCTGAACTGGGTGGGATCCAGAGTTTGGAGGTTACCAATTTCTTTGTTTATGAGTTCCATGATGATACGTTCCATGGCCTTGCAGACCAGGCTCGTCAGGCTAATAGGTCGATAGTTCCCAGGATCAGAGGTGGCTCCCCCTTTGTGGAGTGGGATAACTGTTGCTGTGTGCCATTCAGTGGGCACAAAGCCTGATACGAGGCTATTACTGAGTCATAGATTCATAGGTTTCATAGGTTAGTACTAAGCTAACTGCCCTTATGAGCCATTTTAAGCCTAGCCAATTATCCCCTGTGAGACTCAAACCCTGCACCTTGTGTTTGTAAGGCAAACATCTTAACCATTAGGCCACCCTCCCAACCCACATGGTGCTTAAGTGGGGAGCCAGTTCATTCTGAAGTTCATGTAAAACGCAGCCTAGTATGTTGTCCGGTCCCATGGATGCTGTCTTTTTGGCTTTAGAGAGTGCAGCTTTTACCTGTGTAGTTGTGATTACAGGGACTCTGCATTCTTCCTGTATAGATATGGGCCCTTTAGGGGTTGAGAGGGGGGTAAAGTTAGCACTGAACCTATCTGCCAGGATGTTGGCAATATCAGTTGGTTCTGTAATTTTCTTGCCTTTGTGCTGTAACTCAGAGTAGATCTGGGTGTTGCAATTGAGATTTTTGATATAGCTATAGAATGCTTTGTGGTTGTCTGTGGAATTAATGGCGATTTTGTTTTTGTAGCTAGCTTTGGAGGATCTTATAAGGGATCTCAACTTCTTACTGAGGCTGACCAGGGAGCTCCTCCACTCATGGGATTTTACTCTCTTTTGCAACAGTTTCTTCCTTCTGTTGTATAGTTTGTTTATGGCAGGGGATGACCAGATTGGCTTCCGTTTTTTGGAGGATAGCATCTTGGTTCTGTTTGGGATAGCACGATCCATGCACTCATGTAAGTGCTTATAGAGTCCATTTGTGTAGGATTCAGCAGTTGTAACTGTATTGTCCATCTGCATGGGTGTCATGAAGTTCATCACTTCTGCCTTAAGAAGCATGAAGTTGGCTTTGGAGAAATTTTTTACTGTGGTTTCCTTAATGGGGGGGTGGGGGTGGGTTGTGGATATCAAGGGTGATTAGCTTATGGTCGGATTGGACCAATGAGGAGTTGACTTCAGGTGTGGAACACCGGTCACTCATGTTGGTAATGACTAGGTCTAGGATATTGCTGCCCCTGGTGGAGGTGTGGATAAGTTGATCCAGGGCATTGGAGTTTATGAATTCTAAAAAGTGTTGAGCTAAGGAGTTGGTACACGAGTAGTTTTCCCAGTTAATGGTGGGGTAGTTGAAGTCACCCATTATTAGGGTGTTTGGTTGAACCCTAATATTTTCAAGTACATCAAGAAAAGAGGAGTGGGAATCCTGGGGAATGGTGTGGGATCTGTAGCAAGCTACAATTTGGATTGCAGTTTTGCCCAGAGTTAGTTGCACTTGGATAACCTCGGCTGCATTATGCTGAGCAACTAGCCTGGAGGTGTGGATATCCTTAATGAATATGGACACAACTCCGCCTTTGGTGTTTCAGTCCAGGTTACATGGCCGAAAAGTGTGGTATGAGTTATAGCCTGGTAGTGCAGGGGTGCTCTCTGGAGCCTTGAACCAGGTCTCAGTCACTGCACAGATATCGATGTTCTCCTTTTTAAGAAGTGCCTCGACTGAGTGCATTTTGAGATTTAGACTTCTAGCATTGAGTAGCATTACCCGCAGTTTTTGCTTGCCTGTTCCTGTTATGGTGGTGAATTTGTTATTTGAACCTTGCCTAAAAAAGGCACTATACGGGCAGCAAGAGCCTTAGCCAGTATCCAGAATCCCAGGGGCGACAGGTGCAAGCCATCTGTGGCAAAGCATCGTGGTCTGCCGACCATGTCATTCCAAGCAAACAGATAATGGATCACCTTAGAATGACACCAGAAGCTTAGCCAATTGTTGAAGTCAATCATTTTGTCCTTGTACTGCGGTATCATTCTGGGCAATGGCAGAATGCTACTCAGGGCTAGGGTCATACCTGCTTGGGCTACAAGATTGGAGAGCTCTTCCATGTCTCTTCTCATGTACTCCAGGGAGGTACGTCTCAGGTCATTCACACCAACATGGACAATGACAGAGTCATATTTGTACTTGTTGTGGAGTGACCTGATTGCGTGGGTTATGTGATGGATCCTGGCACCCGACAGGCAACTGACAGTAACCTTCTCCTTGTTTAGCCTGGTGAGTGGGACATCAGTGTGCCTGACTATAGAGTCACCTATGGCTAGTGTGTTGGGTACGTTGTTTTGCCTTATTGGCTGTGGTTGAGTGGCACACTGAGTCTGTGGGCTATGTGACATTTGGGTTGTGTTGGGGGATGGAGGTTGCTTGTGTTTCTGCTTTGGAGGTCTCTGTTGCTTAGACAGATTATTATTGAGAGCGTCCAAAAATGTTTTTGTATTACTATGTGTGGATTTTGGTGGTGTAGATTTAGTGAGACTATGTGATGAGTGTGGTGTGGTGCAAATGTTTACCTTCTCCTCATGACTGTCAAGTTCAGTCTTGGTTGGAGAGAGCTTTACCTCCAGTTTGGCTAGATAAGTGCATCTCTCACAGGTTGTAGTGTTGAGTGGTAGGAGAAGAGGTTGTCTGTGTACATGAGGCAATTTCTACATTGCCTCAAGATGCTCAGATTCATCAGATAGACAGGAGAGAGCACTGGCAGCTGACCCTTGGACATGCCTGAATAAAAAACTATTTTCCTCTAGATAAGTGAGGAAAGTGAGTACAAGAGCTGTTTTTCTCTAAGCAAGTGAGAAAAGTAAGTACAAAAACTGTTTTCCCCTAGGTAATGAGGAAGTTTGAGTGCTATAGTAATTAGTAGCTTATTTAGTGCTTACAAGTTCTGAACAAGTGCTGAGCATGAATAAGCGAATTTAAGTGCTAAAACTAAGAATCTGTATCTGCGCTAGAAGAGTTACAGGACAGAAACAAGTGCAAATGCAGGCTTTAAAATCAGAAAGTTGAGAGAGATGGAAGAGATTGCCCAAATGGCCAATAACTACAATTTCTGGGCCAGAACACTCCTTATGTGGTAGACAGGTTACCTAGTGCTTACCACTCCCACTGATAAGTTAAAAGGCTTCCCTCCAACACAGAAAGGCTTGGGGCACTCAGAAGCTTATATACAGTCCTAGAACACTAGTTACAGGAAAGGTAGGAAACAGGCTTACAGTTTTTTTTTTTTTTTTTTTTACAGAAAAGTAGCAAAAACAGTAGTAAAAACAATTCACATGCAGTGCAAGCTAGCACACTTGAGTAAGTAGCAATATTAGACCAAACACAGTTTTAAAAATGCAATTAAATTAAAAGGGACTAAAAGCAAGTGCAGAAAGAGTTTATTAGGTAGAATGTGGTAAAGAGATGGTACTGGGGGAGTGTCCCAGATCAAATCTACAGTGGGGTGGGCAACTGCAAAAGCCACCAAATTTAAACTACAAACCAAAAATAGGGAGAGTGGGTGGGACAAAACAGTTTCAACAGAGATCTAAGCAACAATTAACAAACTCTATAACCAAAAAAATATATACTCAGCTCTGTATAGTTGCAGCTAGTCTGGAAGGCAGTCTCTCAGAACACAGGTTCCATGAATTAAATGCAGGCTGTTACTAACAGGTCAAATTAAATGATCCTTGAGTTAGATAACACACAAGCTGTAAAAACCAGTTATGCCAACTGAAGACATGGCAGAAAATGGGGGGGGAGGGGCAGTTTTAATAGAGATCTAAGCAACAACTAACAGTACAAACTCTAAAACTACAAAAATATACTCAACTCTGTATATTTGCAGATCAGTCTCTCAGAACAGTGAGACAACAGTTTCAACAGAGATCTAAGCAACAATTAACAAACTCTATAACCAAAAAAATATACTCAGCTCTGTATATTTGCAGATAGTCTAGAAGGCAGTCTCTCAGAACACAGGTTCCAGCAATTAAATGCAGGCTGTTACTAACAGGTCAAATTAAGTGATCCTTGATTTAGATAACACACAAGCTGTAAAAAACAGTTATACCAACTGAAGACATGGCAGAAAATGGGGGTGGGGGTGGGGGTGGGGTAAACTGTTTCAACAGAGATCTAAGCAACAACAGTTCAAACTCTAAAACCAAAAAAATATACTCAGCTCTGTATATTTGCAGATCAGTCTCTCAAAACTGTGAGACAACAGTTTTAACAGAGATCTAAGAAACAATTAACAAACTCTATAACCATAAAACATATACTCAGCTCTGCATATTTGCAGATAGTCTGGAAGGCAGTCTCTCAGAACACAGATTCCAGCAATGAAATGCAGGCTGTTACTAACAGGTCAAATTAAGTGATCCTTGAGTTAGATAGCACACAAGCTGTAAACACCAGTTATACCAAATGAAGACATGGCAGAAAATGGGGAGGGGGGGACAGTTTCAACAGAGATCTAAGCAACAACTAACAGTACAAACGTTAAAACCAAAAAAATATATACTTGGCTCTGTATATTTGCAGATCAGTCTCTCAGAACAGTGAGGCAACAGTTTCAACAGAGATCTAAGCAACAATTAATAAACTCTATAACCAAAAAATATATACTCAGCTCTGTATATTTGCAGATAGTCTGGAAGCCAGTCTCTCAGAACACAGGTTCCAGCAATTAAATGCAGGCTGTTACTAACAGGTCAAATTAAGCGATCCTTGGGTTAGATAACACACAAGCTGTAAAAACTAGTTACACCAACTGAAGACACGGCAGAAAACTGGAGGGGGGGGGCAGTTTCAACAGAGATCTAAGCAACAACTAAAAGTACAAACTCTAAAACAAAAAAATGTACTCAGTTCTGTATATTTGCAGATCAGTCTCTCAGAACAGTGAGGCAACAGTTTCAACAGAGATCTAAGCAACAATTAACAAACTCTATAACCAAAAAATATATACTCAGCTCTGTATATTTGCAGATAGTCTGGAAGGCAATCTCTCAGAACACAGGTTCCAGCAATTAAATGCAGGCTGTTACTAACAGATCAAATTAAGTGACCCTTGAGTTAGATAACACACAAGCTGTAAAAAACAGTTATACCAACTGAAGACACGGCAAGAAAATGGGGGTGGGGGGTGGGGAAAACAGTTTCAACAGATATCTAAGCAACAATTAACAGTACAAACTCTAAAACCAAAAAAATATATACTCAGCTCTCTATATTTGCAGATTAGTCTCTCAGAACAGTGAGACAACAGTTTCAACAGAGATCTAAGCAACAATTAACAAACTCTATAACCAAAAAATGTATACTCAGCTCTGTATATTTGCAGATAGTCTGGAAGGCAGTCTCTCAGAACACAGGTTCCAGCAATTAAATGCAGGCTGTTACTAACAGGTCAAATTAAGTGATCCTTGAGTTAGATAACGTACAAGCTGCAAAAACCAGTTATACCAACTGAAGACATGGCAGAAAATGGGGGGTGGGGTGGGGAAAACAGTTTCAACAGAGATCTAAGCAACAACTAACAGTGCAAACTCTAAAACCAAAAAAAAATACTCAGCTCTGTATATTTGCAGATCAGTCTCTCAGAACAGTGAGACAACAGTTTCAACAGAGATCTAAGCAACAATTAATAAACTCTATATCCAAAAAATATATACTCAGCTCTGTATATTTGCAGATAGTCTGGAAGGCATTCACTCAGAACACAGGTTCCAACAATTAAAAAAGCTATAATATCTACTGCTCTGACAGAATTTAAAAAAGGGAGGTGGTGTTGCCATCCTTTATTCTGATGGCCTTAACCTCTCATCTGTCACCATCCTTACTCCAGACTTCCACCCAGCTAAATTTATCATCCTAAATTGCCATCTAATCCCTCACAAGAAATTTGTCATTGCCTCAATATATATCCCCCCAGGAAAGAATATTCCAACCCTGGGATCTATCCTACCCTGGTTCCCACACAGTATACCATATGAAACCTTCATCCTAGGTGATGTTAATATCAACTGGACCAAACTTACTACAGACTCTCCACAACTTAGTATTGAGCTACAGGGATTCCACCAACTGATAACATCCCCACCCACCTGAACACTACAGCTTCTTCCAACTCTACCATCAATTGGATCTTCACTAACTCTGCTAACCTTTACCACAGTCCATCTACCTTACCAAACTCATTAAGTGACCATCTTCCTACTGCCATCTTAAGATGCTCAGTCCAAGTACTTAAACCACACTCTTATAGAGGCTTTCATAAACTCTCCAAATGTACTTCCAGCCAAATCAGTTCAATTCTCTCCAGTATTGACTGGTCCCTCCTCAAACTGATCCCTCTCAATGAAGCAGTAGTTAAATTTAATCAAATGTTCCTGGAAACCTTTAACTCCCTTGCCCCTATCAAGAGAATTAGAATCAAATCCAGTTTTGCTCCCTGGCTTTCTAAGGAAACTAGACCCCTCATGCATAAACATGATAGTACTTGGAAAGCCTGGACTAAGACCAAAGAACCTCCCCTGTTATAAAAGTACAAAAAAACTTCAGAATCTTGTCAAAAAACACGTTAACAGGGACAAAAAATGATATTATAACTCTTCCCAGATTAACAACAAATCCAATCCACGGAAATTCTGGACTACCTTAAATAAAATTCTCAGTCCTGGATGCCCTTCCAATCCTTCCCTTTTCCCAAATAACACTCCTCTAGAAACTGCTACCCTTCTCAATAGCCACTTCATTGACACTGTCCAGAAACTTACACCCTCTAACTCCAACGCAAATACCCCCTCTACCCCTCACAGCCCTCACAACAATAACCTTTTCACCTGTCAACCAGTTCCTACTTCCTACAGTAAGTAATTCATACTGATGCTTAAACCCTGCTCTCCCTCCTCTGAAAATCTCCCACCCACTTTCCTCAAAATAGCTGCTAAATCCATAGCCTACACAGTATCCCTATTAATCAATAGATCTATTCAGGAAGCAACAGTGCCAGAGATTTGGAAACCCTTCTTCACCATTACCCTGTATAATAGGGGGAACTCAACTGACCCATCTAACTTTCAACCAATTGCCATCCTCTCCCTTCTCTCCAAAATACTTGAAAAATGTATATATACACATCTCCTAAACTATCTCCTCCAGCAGAAACTTCTCACACCTACTCAGCATGGCTTCAGACCTAACCACAGCATTGCTACAGCCCTCCTATCATTTACACATACTGTAGCTGACACCTGTGATAACAACCAACTTATATCCTGTCTTTTCCTCAATGTCTCCAAAGCCTTTGACACTGTCTCTCATCCTTTACTTTTGTCTAAACTCTCTAACCTCAATCTATCTGCTTCTGCTCTAGCCTTTTTCTCTAGCTACCTGTCTCATAGACAACAATCTGTTCGATGGCTCTCCTCCTGCTCACCCTACCTTCCAGTGACATCCGGTGTACCCCAAGGTTCCATCTTGGGTCCCCTCCTGTTCAACATCTTTACTAACAAACTTCATACTTCCTGCAAACAATCTGCCCTAATTCAATATGCTGATGACTCTACTCTTATCTGCACTTCCAGCAATATCTCTGACCTTCACACTCTTACCCAAGATACTTTTCTATCCTGAACCCCCCAATAAACAAACTCCTGCTATTCCTCCCTCGTTCTCTCTCTCACCTTAAATCCAAATTTGCCATCACATCCTCCAGTAACACCATCATACAAACTGACTCCCACACAAAGCATCTAGGTTTCATCATTGACGATGAACTTAAATTTAACTTCCATATCCTCCAAAAGTAAAAAAAAAAAAAAAAATCAGCAAAAACTGGGTTTGCTTTATCGCAACCGAAAATTCTTAACTTTGAATGCTAGACTCTCCCTGGCACAGGCTCTTCTCCTCCCCTCCCTTCTCTATGCTGCCCCTATCCTAACTAACATTCAGTCTACCACCCTGGCCAAACTCCAACAAACATACCATAAAATAGAAAGATTTGTCACAAACTCCCCTTATAACTCACAACATTTCCTTGCACTCAACTATCGACAATGGCTTGAACTTCCACAATAACTCCTTCTATCACAATTTGAAATTGCCCGCTTAATACTCTACAAACTATCCTCCTGCCCTGCACTCTCCTCCTTAGTGTCGACCTATACTCCCACTTGCACACTCCGCACCTCAAACTAGCAACACTACACATTTACCAACCTAAGAAAACTATCGGTAAACTACTATACAAATCCTCTGTATCCCAAGTTCGGAATAAACTACTAACACACATACGCTCCATTACCCACCCTATACACTTTAAAAAAGAACTCAGACTTTACTTACCTAACACCAAAACGTGTACCTGTCATGACCCTACCTAACTCCACTACTGTCCTTTATCCTAATCTTTTCCAGTTTTTCCCTCATCTTGCCTTAGCATCTTAATCTACCTCCTACTACCCCTTCCACCTTATACAGGTATTTTCATCTCTCACACCTCACACCTGTACTGTTCCTAATATACTACTTCCTTAACATCCGCACTACTCAACCACTTCAAAACATTTATGGATTGCTCTAACAGCTGTATTTGCTGAATATGTACCACAAAATATAGGCTTTACTACTGTTGTGTATAAATCTCCTGATCTGATTTACCTTACTCATTTTCATATCTTACATTATGAATTTCTATGTATTGTAAACTGCAATTTTATGTATTATAAACTAAAATTGTATGTAGGAGGTGGGATAGCCGAGCTATATAAAAGCACACTTAACGTCATAATTAACCCCATTCAACCACCCCAGATCTCCAATAGGTTCATAGATTCATACCAGGCTATCTGCCCTAGGGCATTTATAAGCCTAGCCAGTGTATGTTTGGCTTTCACCACCCATTTTAAATTAATTTTGCTATGCCCTTTTTCGAGGTTAGTATACTGTGCCTCTGTCTAACAGTGACACAGAAGTGATACCCGGGGTAAATCTACGATCTCCCATCCACTCATCAAGATTCCTCTTGAAGAGAGTCAATGAGAGACTCTGCCTAACCTGGACTGGGATTTTATTCCAGAGTGAAGGGAGCCTCTGGGTTATGGATCTGTCCCTCCAGCATGTCCTATTTATTTCAGTGCTGAGGTTCAAGTCTCTCGAGCGTGTAGCTTGATGGGATTTGGATTTTTTGAGGTGCAGCATGTCCCTTAATTCCGGGTTGGACATGGCTTTATACGTCAGGCACAGGTCGCCTCTGAGCAGGCGGTATGCCACTGAGTAGAGCTGGAGTTTCTTTAACCGGCAGCATATGGCATCTGTTTGAGCCCTTTGATCCTCTTGGTGAGGTACTTTTGGGGTCTTTCCAGTTGCTGCAGGTGTTTGGTAAGGTACATCCCAAAAGGGGCATTGTACTCAATTATGGGCCTGATGAGGGATGAGTAAAGAGGCATGATGACCTCCCCTAATCTAGATGTGAATCCCTTCATGATTAGGTGGGCTATATAAAATGTTTTTCTAATCACTTTGGCCACGTGGTTGTCAAATGAGAGATTGCTATCAACTTGGGTCCCCAGGTCCCTAATTACTTCTTCTCTACTTAATGGATTACCACCTATGTGGTAATTTGTGGGCACTTTGTTTTTGCCAAAGGGGATGACTATACACTTTTTGGCGTTTAGCTTGAGGCCATGGCTCTGGCACCAGTTGTCTGTTTCTATGAGGCCCTTTTGGAGGATGCTTGTGTCGGCTGGAGAGTCGATTATGTGGCCCAGTTTGCAGTCATCTGCGAACTTGGTCAGCCACAGTCCTTCCGTGTTGGCCTGTACCTCCGAGAAATATATACCGAACAAGAGAGGTCCCAGGACTGAGCCTTGTGGGACGCCACTTGTAACTGGTTTGGAGTCTGACATGGCTCCAGCAATTCTAACCATGTGGGTTCTGTCCTTGAGCCAGTTTGCAACCCATCTAGTGACATAGGGGTTTATATTTAAGCTGGTGAGCTTATCTATAATGCCCGAGTGGGGTATTGTATCGAAGGCTTTTGCGAGGTCCAGGTAGGCTGTGTGGACCACATTCCCTTCGTCAATGGCCTTGGTGACTGTTTCAAAGAAGTCGACCAGGTTTAAGAGGCAGGATCTGCCCTTAACAAAGCCAAACTGGGTAGGATCCAGTGTCTGTAGGTCCCCAATATCTTTATTTATGAGGTCCATGATGATCCTTTCCATAGCTTTGCAGACCAAGCTAGTCAGGCTTATGGGGCGATAGTTTCCAGGGTCCGTTGAGGCACCACCTTTGTGGAGAGGGACCACTGTTGCTGTATGCCACTCCTTGGGTACATATCCTGTAGTATGCTGAAATATTAGCTCTAAAACTACAGCTAAACAAACAAAAAAGTGTAAATCTAATTGGGATCTACATCCCCCCTGGGAACAACTCTGACACACTAGAGAACACTCTTAACTGGATATCTAACAACTACTCTCAAGAAACTATTGTTCTGGGTGATGTTAATATTGACTGGAACCAATGTTCTTCAGACTCCAACCTCACCCATATAAACCTCCATGGATTCTCACAGACCATATCCTCCTCCACCAGAATAGGTAATTCTAACCAAAAAGAGAGTATCCATGATTGGATACTCATTAATAGTCATCCGCATATGTACATGTCTGGGACTCTTCCCAATGACCTTAGTGATCACCTTATCACATACATAAGGAAAGACAAAACAGTCAGCTCTGGACTGCCCATTTACAGGTCTGTCAGAAATAAGAAACATTTTGAACTCACAAAATTTCAAACGGAACTCAAATCCTGTAACTGGTCAAATATAAAGTACCGTCCCCTAGATGAGGCAGTAACATATTTTAACGCCACATTTCTTACTGTACTTGATTCTCATGCTCCAAAACGGTCGATCAAAATCGAAACACAAATAGCACCTTGGCTAACAAAAGACTCCAAATCTAAAATTACACTTAGAAACAAAGCATGGGCCAAATGGCATACTACCAAGTCACCCCTAGATCGTATTAAATTCCAACAGCTAAGAAACGAGACTAAAAAAGCCATCACACTTGACAAAAAAAACTATTACTGCCATCTACAACATAAACATTAAAACAACCCTCAAAAGTTCTGGGCGGGTTTAAATAATCTTCTCCATCCAGGTAAATCATCCACTCCTACCCCAGGAACATTATGTGATAAAAGCCCAGAAGAAGTAGCAAATACCTTTAATACTTTCTTTACCGAGACTATTCAGTCCTTAGCCAACCAACTATCTACTACCTGCTCCTCAATAACAGATTCTATACCCAAGACACTACTCTCCTTTAACCTCTAACCTGTCTCCACATCCTTTATCCGATCCTTATTGAAGAAGCTAAAGCCAACTACCCTTTCTGCAGATCTCCCAGCCGAATATCTGCAAAAAGCTGCAGATGTCATAGCATACCCCATCTCAATCCTAATTAATTGAACCATAACAGAGTCCACAATCCCCTCAATATGGAAAATATCCTATGTTATACCACTCCATAAAGGTAGCTCATCCACAGAACTATCAAACTATAGGCCAATAGCCATATTGTCACCACTTGCCAAAATCATGAAAAAGTGTGTGCACAAACAACTTCTATACTATCTCATCCAGAATAAACTACTAACCAACTCACAGCATGGATTTAGACCCCACCACAGTACATCCACTGCCCTCCTCTCTTTTACCGATATAATTAACCATAACCGGAATAACAAAAAAAATATCCTCAGCTCTCTTTTTGGACCTGCCTAAAGCCTTCGACATGTTTAACCACCAGCTACTTCTCCACACTCTGAAAACCCTGTACTTAGACAACCAAGCTCTTGACTGGTTTTATGCCTACCTCTCTGATAGGCAACAAGCAGTACTATGGCAGAACAAGCTCTCTTGCCTGTTACCTAATACCATAGGAGTTCCTCAAGGCTCCATATTAGGACCTCTTCTCTTTTCAGTCTTTATTAATGACCTCCATACAGACATCCCCGATGCCACCTGTATTCAATATGCAGATGACTCTACACTAGTATGTTCCGATACCTCTCCAGTTAACCTACTATCTACAACACAGCTCATTTTTACTACAGTAGAAAACTGGCTATCAGGTCGTCATCTGATCTTGAACCCAAACAAAACCAAACTACTACTCTTCCACCCAACCCATAAACCCTCTCCTACATTCTTTACCATACAATCCAACAACGGGACTATCAGCTCCCCAGACTCCTATACAAAACTATTAGGTGTTACCATTGACAATAAACTTAGATTCGATATGCATATCAACCAAACCATTAAATCCGTTAACAAGAAACTCGGGTCATTATATAGGATAAAATCCTTCCTAACTCCAATGGCCAAAGCAGCCATTGCCCGCTCACATCTTCTCTCTACCCTTCTTTATGCCTCCCCCGTGCTTACTAACCTTAACAAATCTGACCTAAACAAACTCTCATGTTGTTATAATCATATTGCCAGATTTGCAACTGGCATGCCCTATAGAACTCACCAATGCTTTAACCTAAAAAACCTTGGCTGGATAGAACTACCAAACCTTCTCCAGCTAAACCAACTCATAGAAGCATTTAAAATTCTCAAACAACCTGATAACATCCCTGCACTGAAAAAATTAATAATTCCCTAAACCAATCTAAGCTGTCTTCACTCATCAAACGGGCTACTTGTCCAAACAATCAAATCCTATAACTCAGGGGGTGATACTCTGTTTGCCAATGCCATTGGAAAAATATGGAACTCCCTCCCTTTCAACCTCACTCTTACTACCTCCTTAGTCCAATTCAAAAAGAGTCTAAAACTCCATTTTAAGTCACATTGGCTTTGCCAATGCTCTAACCCAGATTAGCTCCTCTTCGTTAAACCAAGATCATACTTTTCCTCAGGATTATCCAAGTTCAAAAACTTTAAACTTTTATTCTCAAATGACCTAACTCTATATTTCCTTGACTTATTTCTGACCATAAATGGAAGCCCTTAAAACTTTTCTAAATGGACAACCGAGGCAAGGGACCTGTAACCCCAAACAAGAACAATGTATAGTAACTAAACCCAAAATCTATAATTGTCTTATTTTTAAGCTAACATGTTTTAAAAATCTGTATAAGAACTGTCGTATTTTGTGGTTGCTATAGCTAGGATGTTTGGTAGCACTATGTAAATTGCTTATTTTTCTTCTCATAAGCTTTACTATGTAACAATATGTAACTATGTAACGTGTATGTAACTATCTGACTATGTTGGAGCTTTTCTCCCCGGGCCTCCACTGAAAATGGACATGTATCCAGTCGGACCATCCCGGTCAACAAATGTAAAATAAATAAAATAAATGTATTGTAAACTGAACTTTTATGCATTGCAATCTGTCTGTAACTGGAGCTTTTCTCCTCAGGTCTCCACTGAAAATGGGTCTCTGGCCCAGCAGGACAAACCCAGTTAACAAATGTCAGTAAATAAATATAAATAAAATAATTAGTTCAGCAATACCCATATTTATGGGGACAAGACAAAAAGACATATTTAGGACTATGGGTTAAAAGGATTCTGTTATGGCAGCTAAGGATATGTGGGAAGAGACTAAACAAAAGACAATACAAACCTGAAACATGTGAAGCTCATTTTAATGGATATGGCTAGAAAGATACAAGCACTGAAAATGTCTTTAATCCCTTTCATTTTATATACAGGTCAGGCATATTTTTATCAAGAAGAGGAGAAGTTGTGCACAGTAATTAATAAACCGTTGAAGGATTTTATCTGGGTGGGGAAGAGGGCAAGAGTCAAGTGGGATAAGTTGATCCTTCCAATAGAACAAGGTGGTTTTGGATTACCTGATTTGAAGGAATATTTTAGAACTACACAGGTAAGACTCATAAACATAACACAAGCAGAAAGCTGTAATTCAAAGTGGAAAGGGATCATGAAGAAGCAGAGAGGGGATTCAAGAAATAAGGAGAGAGTGGGATTTTTGGATGCAGATACCTAAGAAGAATAATAACAGCCATGCTAAATATTATATTCATAAAGTAGCAGAAAGTATACTAAGAACTAAGCCAGAATGAGAATGGAAAAAGGACATTCTGCCAACAGGGATGACTGCAGTAAGGAGCACAGAGAATAGGTAAAACAGGGGCTGGAGTTTACTGGAGAAAACCGGCAAAAGAGCCACGGTACTGGGAACAAATAATTAGACAGGGAAAGGTAATAATGGAATGGAAAAAGGCCAAGAAGACATTGGGATTGCGGCCTAGAGACTGCCTTCCCTATCAGGGATTGATATCAGAGTACAGGCAAACAGAAAGGGATAGGGAATCGTAAGTGAAAGACCTGATGTGATAGAGTTTTTAGATGAATCTAGAACAGAAGCTTCAGTTAAAAAAAGGATAATCAGTAGGACATATAAACTCTTGCACAATAACTATAGGAATCAATCAGAGGTGGTTAGAAAAGATTGTGAAGAGAGACTGGAAAAACAATTCACAAGAAAACAATGGGAGGACATGTGTATGAATCTCAGATATGCAACAAAATCTGGAAGACTTAGGATTTTTTCTTGGCAGTGTCTGTATATGTATTTTTATAACCAAGCACATTCCATGGAGAATGGGGAAAGATGATTTTCCTGACAGGGATGATGATGAAGTGGGGTTCAAGAAATAAGGACAGTGAGATTTTTGGATGCAGATCATTAAGAAGAATAACAACGGCCATATAGAATGTTATATTCATAAAGTAGCAGAAAGTATTCTAAGAACTAAGCCAACACAACAATGAAGAAAGTAGATTCTGCAGATAGGAATAACTGCAAGTAGGGGTACAGTGAATAGACAAGACTGGAATTTATAGTAAACTCTCGGTTAACTGGAACTCAAACAACCAGAACTCTCAAGCAACCAGAAAAAAAATCGAAGAAATACAGTACAATCTTCATGTGTTGCACTGTCTGCTTCCCTCCAACAGAAACATACCTTACATTTTTAGAGTTTTAGAGTTTTGAAAAGGAAGATAGGAATAAATTCCCTCTCTCCCCAACCTAAGAACAAGTCAAACCAAACAAATAGTATAGGTTACAGTATTAGTTAGACCTATTTTTAATAGTAACTCTCAAGCAACTAGAAACTGCAGTTTTCCAGCATCTACCAATCCCCATGGGTGCCGGTTAACTGAGAGTTTACTGCACTGCAGAAAACTGGCAAAAGAACCAATGTATTGGGAGGAAATGATTGACAAGGAAGACAATAATGGCAGGATATATGCATGGCTCCTAATTATGGAACAAAGTCTAGAAGGTTTAGGATTTTCGTTTGAAGTGTCTGCATAGGTATTTTTATACCCCAAGCAGCCGCCAAATAATTTTTCCTCAGGCAGATGGCTAATGTTGGAGGTGTAATGAGGAAGAAAGTGGTAACTGGGAGCATGTGTTTTGAAATGTTATGAGTTGCAGACTTTAAAAATTCCCTACAGAGTACTCTATTAGAAATATTGGGCAAGCAAATAGGTGTAACTAAGGAAATTAATATTTTTTTAGCTGGAATACAGGATCTGTATTGCCTAGACATAGGAAAGTTTTGTTAAGTTTAATTCCCGAGGGTGCCTAAAAAACAATTGCTAGAAAATGGAAATCAAAGTCTAATCCAAATGTATTTGAAGTAGTTAATATTGTAACATAGACAAAAGAATTAGACGTGGGATATTTAGAAAAGGGTATGAGCAAACTGCATTGAAAAAATGGAAACTATGGGAACAATGCATACAGAATAATGATTTGAAGGAGTGAGGTCTAAGGGAAGGCAAGAATTAAGCAATTTACATAATGTTAGATTGATGATAATTGTATAAAAGAATGTATGTGATGTGTAATGTTTGTAACTATGAACATGTTAACATTGTTTTCTTTCGTATAAATGTATGTTTGCTTATGTCTTAAGTGATAATTCAGTAAAAGTATTAAAAATAGATTTTTGAAGCCACTGATCTTTTTAGTTCGGCATCTCTGAAGTCTCTAAAGTTGTGTGATATGTTTAGATAAATACATGCCAAAAGATGCTTTATATTCAATAAGGGGTCTGATAAGATATGACTAAGGGGAATTAAGACTTCTTTGGATCTGTTGGAGATGCCTTTGAAAATTAGATGGGGCAGAAAAAAGGCTTTCTGAGCTACTGTAGAGACATGATGGCCAAATGATAAGGAATTATATACAAGTGTACCCAGATCCCTTACAACAGTGTCTGACTGGAGAGCTGCATCTCCTGTATGGTAAGTGAAACTGTTTTGTTTAGCAAAATAAACTATGCTACATTTTTTACATTTAATCTGAGACCATTCTCCATGGGGACTCCACTGGTGATTGGCCTCCTTGTGGAGGTGGCCTCTCCAATCCTAACTTCTTGAGTCCTGTCTGTGTGCTAGCTGGCTATCCAGCAAGTTGCATAGGAGTTTATGTCTAATTCCCTGTGTTTGTTTACAATGCTTGGGCATTGTACCAGATGCCTTAGCTAGGTCAGGGTAGGCAGTATGAATCATTCTGCCCTCATCTGTTGCCTTGGTGACCTAATCAAAGAAGTCCAACAGATTCAATAGGCATGACCTGCCTTTGACAAAACCAAACTAGGTTGGGTCCAGTGTCTGAAGATATCCTACGCCATTGTTAATCACATAAATGATATTTTTTTCCATGGCTTTGCATATGAGACTAATCAGACTAATGGGTCTGTAGTTCCCTTGATCCGTTGAGGGTCCACCCTTGTGCAGAGGAATGACTGCTGCAGTTCTCCATTTGCATGGCACAAAGCCTGCACAGTGGTTATGGTTGAACAGTGACTCCAGTGGTCCTGTTAGGTCATATTTCAGGCTAATCAAGATGCATCCTAAGATATTATCAGGGCCCATCAAAGTAGGATTCTTGGCCTTAGAGCGCACATCTAAGAGCTGCTGCTACTGATAGTTGAAGGGGTTATATTAGGTGGTATTTCCTGAAACATGGCTTTGAGTAAGACAGGGATAAAGTTGGAGCTACATTTGTCAGCCTAAAGATTTGCTATATGTCCCATTTCCAAGAATCTAGGTCCATTTACCAACTGTTCAGCACACTGTTGTGTCTGTGTTTGTGGTTGTGGACATAGCTAAACAAGCATTATGGTTGTCCTTGGCCTCGTATACTATCTTTACCACAAAATTTGCTTTGTTGGATGTATTAAGTCCTCTTTGTTGTCTTTTCAGTTTGATGAGAGAGTTTTTATCTTTTGTGGTGTTACACTTCCTAATTTTTAGCTGACTTTTTTGTTTGTTTTGTCATACAACATGTTCAGTTTTGGATTCCACTAGGGTGGTTTGTTTTTTCGAGGTAGTTTTGGACTTACTTATGGTAGGCACAGCAGCCTCTATGCAATGATTAACTTGGTTTACATACCTTCAGTGACTAATTCTGCATAGGCTGATGGGTTATCTACATTTGGAGGGGCTTGAAATTTTGACAGGGTATGATTTAATAAAAGGTAGTTTGCCTTGGAGTAGTTTCTAACTGTTGCAGGTTTGCTGCAGTTACAGAATTGATTCTTATTTCTAAGGAGACTGCTTTGTGATCTGACCTTACCAGACAAGACACAATACAGGGGGGGGGGGGCAGCATTTTCCAATAACTGTGAGTACCAGGTCTAATATGTTTGTGCCTGTAGTAGTATGCACTAAATAGTCCAGAGTGTTTGTGTTTACAAAGTCTAGCAATCTCTGAACCTGTAAATGTGGGGTTATGTAGGATGCTCAGTTTATAGAGGGACAATTAAAGTCCCCAGGAGTATGGCATTTGGCTGAGGCCTCCAATAGGTCAATGTATCTAAGTATAAGCTATAGGTTTCATGAGACATAGAGGGTGACCTATAGCTTGCTAGGGTGTGGTAAATGCATGCTCTGGGGAATAGGAAAATAACAATTAATTTTGTCTTCTTGGGGGAATCAGTTTGTAAAATCAAGTCCCTTGCTGCATTGCTAACAGATGCACAAATACAAGGCTACACCAAAATTGTATCCTTACTGCAGTTCGACAAGTTACATTTATACCCTGTCATAACTCCATACAGTGTGTTGTCTCCTCTTACACTCAGTCACTTGTCTTACTTCATAGACAAAGCATGAGGTGGGAGGGTGGCCTAATGGTTAAAGTGCTTGCCTTACAAGCACAAGGTGCAGGGTTTGAGTCTCACAAGGGATAGCTGGCTAGGCTTAAAATGACTTGCAAGAGCAGTTAGCCTAGTACTAATATCTGAATCTGAGCAGGAGCTCTGCCACTATGCCCTACACCTACAAATTTACTGAGAATTTTGTCAGTGCTTAATAGCCTGTGGTCACTACATCTGACTTCAATATTGCAGGAGGTCTGCCATAAGGCCCTACACCTGCAAGTTTACTAAGAATTCTGTTAGTGTTTAATATCTTGTGGACACTATATCTTATCTCGATATTGCAGGAGGTCTGCCATAAGGCCCTACACCTGAGATTTTTGTCAATGTTTAATGTAAACATATTTATCATGAAGAACCTTGCACCATATTTAATTTAATTAGTCACATACATACCAGCTCTGTGACTGAATTTCTCTGTGAAATAGTCCTTTAAGGGCATCTTACAAAATTGGCCATGGTCCCCTTTTGTTTGACCAGCAGACTGTACTGCATGTGACAGTTATTTAGTCTCAGGAAAAGAAAGTCAACCTGTTCTTCTTGCATCTCTATGTTAATTGCTTTGTTCTGACTATAAACTGATTGATATCATTTCCAGATTGACCTGAGGGTGGGATTGTCACTGTAGTAGAATGTATTGCTGAATATCCTCTCAGTGTTCTCTCCTCTTATACTCAGTCACTACCTTCATTCGTAAAGCAGGTATGTGTTATATGTTACCACATTTCTATTTGTTCTAAGACTGTGTGAAATGACTTTGGTACTGTGTTATAGCTGTAACACTTTCGTTCAGATCAGATATGCTTTATGTATGCTGAGTGTGTTTCCCTTTAACACATATGAATGTGTTTTGATATACTGGTTAATCCTATGAATGTTTTCTAATTGATGGGATTATGTTGTGCTTATCAGTGTAGTGCCATGTTCTGATACTTTGCTCAGTACAGCTGTATATTTATACTACATTACTATGGCTCTCGATCAGTATATTTCCTGCTAAAAGTACTTTGAGCTTACATATATACACTTGCTTACTAACAGTCTACTCTTATATTTCCCCTGTATTCTCTTGCACTGACTTACTGTGATTCTTCCTCCATCTCTTTTTTGCATAATGAGTTAGAATTTTATTGCCTCAATCTAATTTTACGGCTTAGTAGAAGTTTTTTTTTCATTTCTTTCATTTCAGAGCCTATAGTCACTACATCTGACCTCAGTATTGCAGGAGCTCTGCCATAAGTCCTTACTCCTACAGGTTTACTGAGAATTTTGTCAGAGTTTAATATATGCATATTTATCATAAATAACCCGGCTGCATATTAACTTTAATCACTTAAATACATGCCAGCTCTGTGACTGAATTCCTCTGTGAAATAGTCCTTGCACTCCAAGGACCTCTTACTAAGGTGGCCACTGTTCCCTTTCGCTTGGCAAGTAGACTATATTCCATATGCCAGTTATTTAATTTCAGGAAAAGATAGACAACCTATTTTTCTTGCATATTTTTGTTAATTCCTTTCTTCGGACGCTTTATGTATGCTGTGTTTCCCTTTAACTAATATGTATATAATGTGAGTTGCTGGTGTTGTGGGGGACATATATATATATATATATATATATATATATATATATATATATATATATATATATATATATATATATATATATATATATATATATATATATATATATATATATATATATATATGGGTCTATATCACATAGTCGAAGTTCCGTAACTTCAATTACCACAAGTACGAACACATATGTCCGAAGTTACAGAACTTCGACTATGTGTAAAAAAATGTAAAAAGCTTGCCCCCCTGCTTACAACCCTCAGGTACATTATTTTTGTTTTTATTTTTTTTCTTTTCACAATCGAAGTATGACAACTTCGAACGTATGGTTTCAACCATATCACGTTCGAAGTTGTCATACTTTGACTACATGATATAGACCCTATATATATATATATATATATATATATATATATATATATATATATATATATAAAATTTGCACTACAGTGGTTTGATGTACTGGTTAATCTCAAGATTTTTTTCTTTTCTACATGATGCTTTTATATTGTGCTTATCAGTGTAGTGCCAAGTTCTGATAATCTGCTCAATACAGCTGTGTATTTACACTACTTTACTGTGGTTCTCTACACACATACACTTTCTTACTATCAGTCTGCTCTTATATTTCCTCTGTATTCTCTTCCAGACTTCCTGTGGTCCTTCCTCCATCTCTTTTTTGTATGATAAGTACAATTTTATTCCCTGAATATAATTTTACAGCTTAGTAGATTTTTTTTCTTTCTTTCTTTCATTTTAAAGCCGTTGGTTACTACATCTGACCTTGATATTCCAGGAGCTCTGCCATAAGACCCTACACCTACAAGTTTACTGAGAATTTTGTCATTGTTTAATGTGAGCATATTTATCATAAAGAACATTGCTGTGTATTAACTTTAATCAATTAAATGCATGCCAGCTCTGTGACTGAAAGTCTCTGTGAAATAGTCCATGCACTCTAAGGACCTCTTACTAAGTTGGCCACTGTCCACTTCTATTTAATCAGTACACTGTACTGCATATGCCAGTTATTTAGTCTCAGGAAATGACAAACAGCCTCTTTTACTGGCATCTCTTTGTTAATTACTTTGTTCTGACTATAACCTAAATTGACCTGAGGGTGGGGTGTATCTATATTAGAATGTATTGCTAAATATCCCCTCAATATTGTCTCCTCTTACACTCATTCACTATCTTCCTTCATAGAGCAGGTAAGTGTGATATGTTGTTACATTTCTATTTGTTCTAAGACTGTGAAAAACAGCGAAAAGACATGATAATGTTTTATATTTGTAACACTTTCATTCAGATCAGATATACTTTATGTATGCTGACCGTGTTTTCCTTTAACTCATATGTATATAATGTGAGTTGCTTGAGTTCCGGTATATATCTATATAAATATATATATATATATATATATATATATATATATATATATATATATATATATATATATACATATACACACACACACACACATATATATATGTATATAAATATATATAAATATATATATATATATATATATATATATATATATATATATATATATATATATATATATATATATATATATATATATATCTGCATATATATATATATATATATATATATATATATATATATATATATATATATATCTGCATATATATATATATATATGTGTGTGTGTGTGGGTCTACTTAATTTCATTGAAAACTCATTTCACTGAAACTCATTCTCTTGAACATTCATTTCACTTAAACTCAGCTCCCTAAGCACAATTCACTGAAAGCTCATTTGACTGAAACTCATTTCTCTGAAATGTATATGCCCTGTTCCCTACTGTTGTGCAATCCTGGAATTGGTATATATAGTAAGGGGGGGCACAGCCCCCAGCATTGGGGGGTGTGGCGGGCATAGCCCCCCACATAGTTTGGGTATATATTGTCTTCTGGAAAGAGTTATTCATTCGACTTGTAAGTATCCATGACTATGGTTTACAATGTTTAAAATAGGTGGGGAGCTATGCCCCCCACACCCCCAATGTGGAGGCTGTGCCCCCCACACCCACCCTTACTGTATATACCAACTCCAGGATCGCACTACAGTGGGGAACAGGGCATATACCTTTCAGCGTGTTCAAAGAAATGAGTTTCAGTGAAATGAGTTTTCAATGATATTCCAGGAGCTCTACCACACGTCCCTACACCTATAAGTTTACTGATAATTTTGTCAGTGTTTAATGTAAGCATATTTATCATGAAGACCTTGCTGTGTATTAACATTAATCAGCTAAATACATGGCTGTTCTCTGACTGAATTTCTCTGCAAAATAGTCCTTGCACTCTAAGGACCTCTAACTTAGTTGGCCACTGTCCCTTTCTGTTAGTAGACTGTACTGCATATGACAGTTATTTAGTTTCAGGAAATGACAGACAACCTGCTTTACTTGCATCTCTTTGTTTATTGATTTGTTCTGACTATAAACTGATTGATCTCAGTCCCAAACTGACCTGAGGGTGGGATGGTCACTGTAGTAGAATGTATTGCTAAATATCCCATCAGTGTTGTCTTCTCTTATACTCTTTCACTCTCTTCCTTCATAGAGCAAGTATGTGTCATGTTATTCGTCCTTGCACTCTAAGGACCTCTTACTAAGTTGACCACTCTCCCCTTTTCTTTGACCAGTAGACTGTACTGCATATGCCAGTTATTTAGTCTCAGAAAATAACATACAACCTGCAGGTATGTGTATATTATTTGTTCTAATACCATGTAAAACAGTGAAAATACATTGGTAGTGTGTTGTAGTTGTAACACTATCATTCAGACTGGATACACTTTATGTATGCTGACCTTGTTCCCTTTTTCCCTCTAACACATATATATGTAATGTGAGTTGCTGGTGTTCTGCTATATAACTATATATATATATATATATATATATATATATATATATATATATATAAACTTTTTTCTAAGCTTGCCTTTCCTGTGGGTAGTCTAGCCTGGATATAGATTTGCTGTGTCCAGGACTATTTGTAGGCTTCTAGGGCCCAAGCCTTTCTTTGTTGAAAGGAAGCCTTCTAGCTTAATTTTGTTTCTTAGAACTAGCCAGTTTTTTGTTTCAGCACTTGTTTAGAACTTATTGTCGTATACAAGTGGTACAGTGAATTATTTTCTGTTTAAACTGTGAGCTTTGACCAGCTAAGACTTGCATGCAATCAACTGAATGCATAAGTGAACTTAAGTACATTTTTATCTGCACTCTTTTCAAATAATACACGATTTAAATTAATTTGTTTGTGTTGCATTGAGCAATATCTAGCTGGAAGTTGTGACTCTGTTTTTTCAGTAGGTCCCCACCCACTCTCCCTGTTTTTGTTTTGGTGTTAATCTTAGTGGCTTTGAAACTGCCCGCCTCTCTTGTAAATTTGCACTTGGATACTCCTCCTGGGCCCATCTCATTTGCTCATTCAAAAAAAAAAAAAATGTATCTGCTTTTACTGTATTTGTGTTTCTTCCTACTTTATTTTGCTTTTGCGTCATCTTAAAAGTACTCAATTGTATTTATTACTGCTTGGTGTAACTCATTCTAAGCCTTTTAGTTTAAGCACTTGGGCTTCAGACCAGTTGTTTTACATTAGGAAGGTTTGTGGCCTGCACTGTGGTGGCAGGACAGGTAGCTTACATTCTTCTAAGTTGGGAACTGCTGATTGAGGGCTTGGTGTCTGTTATTCTAAAAGTGTATTAGTTCTGGTTTAAGCACTTGGGCTTCAGGCCAGTTATTTTACATTAAGAAGGTTCGTGGTCTGCACTCTTGTGGGAGGAGAGGCTGGACTCTGCCCTTCTGAGCTGGAAATCTCTGGTTAAAGGCTTATAGTGCCTGCATATTTGAACTGTTTCTTACTGAAATTGGTACACCTTGTTTGCTGTAGCATAGACTAGATCCAGGCCTGCTGAATCTAGCTTTGTTTGTATGCTTGTTGTTTGTTTGCTTGTTATTTCCCTGAAATGCTAATTCCACCTAAAACGCGACTTTTCAGCGCTTCTGTGGATCACTAGTGATATCTGCATTGCTTACTGTACTTATTTCCTTGTTTCACTTGAAAGAAAGTTACTGTTTGTCATTTTTGCATTTAAGTTACCTGGCACTTGCTCACTAAAGAAATTATATAAGTCAGCACTTAAAAATTAAAAGCACTACACCCTCACAAATGCCCCTTGAGTACCTTGTTCCCCATTGGCCCTTTTTTTCAATTATAAAGGAATTCCCAATACTATTCTAGCATGTCCAAAGGTCAGTTGTCAATCTCCTCTCCGGTCCAGCTGGTGAATCTGGTAATCTTGAGGCAATGTTATAACTGCCTCATGTACACAGACAACCCTCTCCTCCTTCCAACAAATTCCAACACATGTGAGAATGCAACCATATAGCCAAACTGGAGGCTAAGCTCTCTCAACTCAGTAATGGTGTAACCAGTCAGGAGGAGAAGGAAACCACACTCACTACAATTCCAGTCTCACATAGACCTACCACGACAGCAAACCAAACACATAAATACACAAAAACATACTCGGAGGCTCTAAATAAAAATCTGACTAAGCAACAGAGACCTCCAAAGCAGACACCCAAGCAACTGCTATCCCAAAACAAAACACGTGCAACACATAGCTCACAAAGCCAGTGTGCCGAACAGTCACAGCCCTTAAGGCTAAACAACACACCTAATACACTTGTAATAGGTGACTCTATCGTCAGGCACACTGATATTCCGCTCACCAGGCTGAACAAGGAGAAGGTCACGGTGAGCTGCCTGTCGGGCGCTAGGATCCGCCACATAATACAAGCACTCAGGTCACTCTAAAGCAAGTACAAATATGACTCAGTCATTGTCCATGCTGGTGTGAATGACCTGAGACGTACCTCCCTGGACTATATGAAAAGAGACATAGAGGAGCTCTCTGAGCATGTAGCCCAGGCCGGTATGACCCTGACCTTGAGTAGCATCTTACCCTCACCAAGAATGATGCCACAATATGAAGACAAGATGATCAATTTCAACAATTGGCTTAAGTATTGGTGTCATTCAAAGGGGATCCAATGCCTGTCAGCCTGGGATGACATGCTCGACAAGCCACAATGCTTTGCTAGGGACGGCTTGCACCTGTCACCCTGGGCTTTCAGATATTGGCAAAGGCTCTTGCTTCCCCCATAGTGCCTTTTTTAGGCAAGGCTCAAAAGACAAACCCACCTCCATAGGTATCACAAGGGATAAGAAACTAAGAGTAATGCTACTCAACACCAGAAGTCTAAACCTCAAGATGCACGCACTCGAAACTCTCCTTAGCATGGAGAACATTGATATCTGTGCAGTAACAAAAACCTGGTTCAAGGCTCCCGAGAGCACCCCAGCACTACCAGGTTATACCTCATACCATGTTTTTCGGCCCCAAAACTTGGACCAAACCACAAAAGGAGCGGGAGTATCAATATTCGTCAAAGATACCCACACCTCCAGGTTGGTGGCACAGCACGAAGCATCAGAGACTATCCATGTGCAGCTAACAGTGGGTAAAACTGCCTTCCAGTTTATAGCCTGCTACAGACCACCCTCCCAAACCCAGGAACCCCACTCGGCCTTCCTGAGAACACTGGAAAATATGAAGGTCTCTCCAAACACCATTATACTGGGTGACTTCAACTACCCAAACATAGACTGGGAGCATTACTCTAGCTCCAACACCCTAGCCCAAAGGTTCCTAGAATTTATAAACTCAAATGCTATGGAACAACTTGTTACCACTCCCACAAGAGGGGAAAACATACTGGACCTGATCATCACCAACATGGGGACTCTATGCTCCAGACCAGAAGTGTATCCCTCACTGGTAAGATCAGACCATAAACTAATCTCACTGGATATTCACATCCCGACCCCACCCCCTGCCCAGAAAACCACAGTGAAAAACTTCTCTAAAGCAAATTTCACACTCCATAAAACTGAGGTGGAATCCTTCAAAGCCCCCGGGCCTGTGGAAAATACAGCCCAGACCGCAGAATCCTTTATAAACACATTCTATGAACACCTTCAGGAATGCATGGATCATGCAATCCCAAATAAAACCAAGACCCAGTCCTCCAAAGGCAGACATCCTGTCTGGTGGACCCCAGCCATAAACAAACTATACAATAGAAGGAGGAAGCTACTACATGATAGAGCAAAATCCCAAAAAGGGAAGGCATCTCTGATCAGTATTAGCAAAAAACTATGGGCACTCATAAAATCGTCTAAGGCCAGCTTTGAGAGAAAAATTGCACAGGACACTAAGGATAATCACAATGCTTTCTTTAGTTATGTTAGGAACCTGGGTGGGAATTCCCAGATATGCTCAGAATTAGTCCAAAATGACAAAAAATACACCGAACCCACAGACATTGCCAACATCTTAGCTGACAGGTTCAGTGCAAACCTCTCCCCCCTCCCCACCAAAAGGGCAAATATCTATCCCAGCAGAGTGCTGCCCCCCTGACATCTCAGATTCTCAGGTAAGAGCTGCCCTCTCCAAAGCAAAAAACACAGCATCAGTGGGACCAGACGGTGTCCTGGGCTGCGTCCTACATGAACTCCAAGAAGAGCTAAACCCAAACATAAAACTACTGTTCAATCTCAGCTTTACTACAGGATATGTACCCAAAGAGTGGCGTACAGCAACAGTGGTCCCTCTCCACAAAGGAGGTGCCTCAATGGATCCTGGAAACTATCGCCCCATAAGCCTGACTAGCTTGGTCTGCAAAGCTATGGAAAGGATCATCATGGACCTTATAAATAAAGATATTGGGGACCTACAGACACTGGATCCTACCCAGTTTGGCTTTGTTAAGGGCAGATCCAGCCTCTTAAACCTGGTAAATTTCTTTGAAACAGTCACCAAGGCCATTGACAAGGGGAAGGTGATCCACACAGCCTACCTGGACCTCGCAAAAGCCTTCGATACAATACCCCACTCGGGCATTATAGATAAGCTCACCAGCTTAAGTATAAACCCCTATGTCACTAGATGGGTTGCAAACTGGCTCAAGGACAGAACCCACATGGTTAGAATTGCTGGAGCCATGTCAGACTCCAAACCAGTTACAAGTGGCATCCCACAAGGCTCAGTCCTGGGACCTCTCTTGTTCGGTATATATTTCTCGGAGGTACAGGCCAACACGGAAGGACTGTGGCTGACCAAGTTCGCAGATGACTGCAAACTGGGTGCCATAATCGACTCTCCAGCCGACACAAGCATCATCCAAAAGGGCCTCATAGAAACAGACAACTGGTGCCAGAGCCATGGCCTCAAGCTAAATGCCAAAAGTGTATAGTCATCCCTTTGGCAAAACAAAGTGCCCACAAATTACCACATAGGTGGTAATCCATTAAGTACGGAAGAAGTAATTAGGGACCTGGGGACCCAAGTTGATAGCAATCTCTCATTTGACAACCACGTGGCCAAAGTGGTTACAAAAACATTTTATATAGCCCACCTAATCATGAAGGGATTCACATCTAGATCAGGGGAGGTCATCATGCCTCTTTACTCATCCCTCATCAGGCCCATAATTGAGTACAATGCCCATTTTGGGATGTACCTTACCAGACACCTGCAGCAACTGGAAAGACCCCAAAAGTACCTCACCAAGAGGATCAAAGGGCTCAAACAGATGCCATATGCTGCCCGGTTAAAAAAACTCCAGCTCTACTCAGTGGCATACCGCCTGCTCAGAGGCGATCTGTGCCTGACATATAAAGCCATGTCCAACCTGGAATTAATAGACATGCTGCACCTCAGAAAATCCAAATCCCATCGAGCTACGCGCTCGAGAGACTTGAACCTCAGCACTGAAATAAATAGGACATGCTGGAGGGACAGATTCATAACCCAGAGGCTCCCTTCATTCTGGAATAAAATTCCAGTCCGGGTTAGGCAGAGTCCCTCATTGACTCTCTTCAAGAGGAATCTTGATGAGTGGATGGGAGATCGTAGGTTTACCCCCAGTATCACTTCTGTGTCACTGTTAGACAGAGGCACAGTATACTAACCTTGAAAAAGGGCATAGCAAAATTAATTTAAAATGGGTGGCGAAAGCCAAACACACTCTGGCTAGGCTTATAAATGCCCTAGGGCAGATAGCCTAGTATGAACCTATGAACCTATATATACATACACATCTGTAGAGGTCTATATCACAAACCCTACTTGTCAAATCTTCATCCATCCCTGTATATTTATACTGCATTACTGTGGTTCTCTATCGTATACTTCCTGCTAAGACTACTTTGTACTTACATACATACATACACTTTCTTACTATCAGTCTGCTCTGATATTTCCCCTGTATTCTCTTGCTCTGACCTACTGTGGTCCTTTCTCCATCTTTTGTTTGCATAATAAGTACTAACTTTATTATCTCAATATAATTTTACAGCTAAGTAGCATTTTTTTTCTTTCTTTCACTTCAGACCCTGCGGTCACTTCATCTGACCTCAATATTGCAGGAGCACTTCCATAAGGCTCTACACCTGTATGTTTACTGAGAATTTTGTCAGTTTAATGTAAGCATATTTATCATGAAGAACCTTGGTGTTAATTAACATTAATCAGTTAAATGCATGCCTGCTCTGTGATGGAATTTCTCTGTGAAATAGTCCTTGCACTCTAAGGACCTCTTACTCAATTGACCACTCTCCCCTTTTCTTTGACCAGTAGACTGTACTGCATATGCCAGTTATTTAGTCTCAGAAAATAACATACAACCTGTTTTATTTGCATCTCTTTGTTAATTTCTTTGTTCTGGCTATAAACTGATTTATCTCAGTTATAAATTGACCTGAGGGTGGGAAGCCTGCTGCACTCGGCTTTGCTTTGCAACCCTACTCCACCCTCTCCCCCTTACACTAACATTTAGCTTCCAACATACACATTTCACTTGTGATCCTTATTCCAGAACCTTCCCCAATGACTGTGCTACTTCCCTGCATACACTTCTGTTTCTTGTTACCTACTTCCCAATCTCTATTTAATTTTAGCCTCATTCCTAAATATCTCTCTGCCTCCCATAGTGCTTTGCACTATATTCATTTATAATCACAACCCTCCCTAACAGTACCTACCTATTCCACATTGTACATTATCTTTTCCCAAAATAAATCCTCATTTCCTCTTATTTTGACTGCATTATTATATTATAGCCTTTAATATCCCTTTGTTCATTACATTCTAGAGAAGATACCAGGATATCCTACCTCTCTTCATTTATAGAAAATACTTCTCTCCTTATATATCCTCTTTCAGCTTTCAGAATCCCCCATCACTGAATCTCCTACTGTCTTGCAACTTCGTTTCCTTCTTCATTGTTATTTCTCCACTACCTTAACATCTATAAAATATAGATTTCAGTACTTAATTATGCTACTTTACACTTATCTTCTATCCTCCACCTCCTACTGTGCAATCTTTCATCCTACCATGACTCAAAAGTATATAGCAATATCTCTCCAACTCTGTCCCAACCACCTATCCATACTTCCTCTTTATACTCTCCAAACGTTGTACCAAACCTGTTTAATATTGCACCTCATCTTTATTCCAAACAGGCTGATTAATTGCACTAAAACTCAAACCAAAACAAACTTAAGTGCAAGAATCTTCTCCAAAAAACAAATATGCATAATTCCACAATATACTAAAATCCTTCAAGGAGGAGATTTACACCCTAATCCTGGCCTCACCTTTTACAATGAACACAAAAATAATTCTCTCCCACATACTTCTGTAACCCAACAACAGCCATTCCCCAACCCTGGTGATCTAACATTTGCTGCAATAAATGCTAGAAGTATAAGAAATAAAACTGCTGCACTACATGCCTGGATTACCCAACATAAAACTTCTCAAAAGCGAACTTCTCACTTCTCAAAACCGAAGTGGAATCCTTCAAGGCCCCAGGGCCAGTGGAAACTACAGCCCAAACTGCAGAATCCTATATAAATGCATTCTACGGACATCTCCAGGAATGCATGGATCATGCTATCCCAAACAAAACCAAGACCCAATCATCCAAAGGCAGGCGTCCAGTCTGGTGGACCCCTGCCATAAATAAACTGTACAACAGAAGGAGGAAGCTACTACATGATAGAGCAAAATCCCTAATAGGGAAGGCATCTCTGATCAGTACTAGCAAAGAATTACAATCCCTCATAAAATCCTCCAAGGCCAGCTTCGAGAGAAAAATTACACAGGACACCAAAGACAATCATAAGGCTTTTTCAGTTATGTTAGAAACCTGGGATGCAACTGCCAGACTTGTTCTGAGTTGATTCTAAATGACAAAAAATACACTGAACCCACAGACATCGCCAATATCCTGGCAAACAGGTTCAGTGCAAACCCCCCCCCCCCCAAATGAGCAAGTATCTGTCCCGGCAGAGGGCTGCCTCCCAAACATCTCAGATGCTCAGGTGAAGGCTGCCCTCTCCAAAGCAAAAAACACTGCTTCCATGGGACCAGATGGCATCCCAGGTTGCGTCCTACATGAACTACAAGAGGAACTAATCCCTCAAATAAAACAGCTATACAATCTCAGCCTCACTACAGGATATGTGCCCACAGAATGGCATACAGCAACAGTGGTCCCACTCCACAAAGGTGGAGCCTCTACGGAGCCTGGAAACTATCGCCCCATGAGCCTGACTAGCTTAGTCTGCAAGGCTATGGAGAGGATCATCATGGAGCTCATAAACAAAGACATTGGGGACCTACAGACACTAGATCCTACCCAGTTTGGCTTTGTCAAGGGCAGATCCTGCCTTTTGAACCTGGTTGACTTCTTCGAAACAGTCACCAAAGCCGTAGATGAAGGGAAGGTAGTCCACACAGCCTATCTGGACCTTGCAAAGGCATTTGACACAATACCCCACTCGGGCATCATAGATAAGCTATCCAGCTTAAATATAAACCCCTATGTCACAAGATGGGTCGCAAACTGGCTCAAAGACAGAACCCACAGAGTGAGAGTTGCTGGAGCCATGTCAGACTCAAAACCGGTCACAAGTGATGTCCTACAGGGTTCTGTCCTGGGACCACTCTTGTTCGGTATATACTTTTCTGAGGTACAGGCAAACGTGGGAGGACTATGGCTCACCAAGTTCGCAGACAACTGCAAACTGGGCGCCATAATCAACTCTCCAGCTGACACAAACATCCTTTAAAAAGGTCTCACAGAAACAGATAACTGGTGCCAGCACCATGGTTTAAAGCTAAATGCCAAAAAATGTATAGTCATACCCTTTGACAAAAACAATGTGCCCACAAATTACCACATAGGTGGAAACCCATTAAGTACAGAGAAAGTTATTAGGGACCTGGGGACCCAAGTTGATAGCAATCTCTCCTTTGAAAACCACATTGCCAAAGTGGTTAGAAAGACCTTCTACATAGCCCACCTCATCACGAAGGGTTTCACATCTAGATCAAGAGAGGTAATCGTGCCCCTTTATTCATCCCTCATCAGGCCCATCATAGAATACAATGCCCCTTTTGGGATGTACCTTACCCGACACCTGCAGCAATTAGAAAGACCCCAAAAGTATCTCACCAAGAGGATCAAGGGTCTCAAACAGATGCCATATGCTGCTCGGTTAAAAAAAACTCCAGCTCTACTCAGTCGCATACCGCCTACTTCGAGGCGATCTATGCCTGACATACAAAGCTATGTCAAATCCAGAATTAATGGTCATGCTCCACCTCAGTAAATCTAAATCCCTTAGAGCCACACGCTCGAGGGACTTGAACCTCAGCACAGAAATAAATAGAACTTGCTGGAGGGACAGGTTCATAACCCAGAGGCTCCCTTCGCTCTGGAATAGAATTCCAGTTCATGTGAGGCAGAGCACCTCACTGAATCTCTTCAAGAAGAATCTCGATAAGTGGATGGGGGATCGTAGGTTTGTCCCAGGGATTACTCCCATGTCACTATTAGACAGAGGCACAGTAAACTAAACCTTAAAAAGGGCACAGTATAATCAAATCAAGGGGTGGCGTAAGCCATACAGAATCGGGCTAGGCTTATAATTGCCCCAGGGCAGATAGCCTAGTATGAACCTATGAACCTATGAACCTATAAGCCTGATGATCTTGCTGTAACGGAAACTTGGCTTAAACCCAGCATAAACAACTCTGAGGTTATACCTCCTGGCTACAAAATCATCCATAATGACCATACAAAGAGAAAAGCTGGTGGTACTGCTTTAATATTTCCCAATACCTACCACATTTCCCTTTACAGCAATCCAATACCAATATTCAGTTCAACAGAACTTCTTAATGCTTTTCTCAAAATAATAATTATAAACAAATACGTTTTATTGTCCTTTATATCCCTCCTGGTGACAATACAGCTATACTGGAAGATATCCTACATTGGATAGCCATAACATTTCCTAAAGAAAAGATTTTACTAGGTGATGGGAATGTTGGTTGGACAAAAACTCTAACTCCCCTACATCTAGCATGAACTTATATAGTTTTACGCAACTAACTAATAACCCTATACAATATAGCTAGTCATCATATGCTCTATTACACTGGCTCATAGTATCAGACTCTGGCAAATACTCAAATAGAGGTACAATGTCAGACTCCCTCAGTGATCATCTCCCAATCTATACAACTACACCTCTCACACATCCATTTAAATAACATACTTATCTTCCCCTTAGACGATGCTGTAATTGAATTCAATACAACTTTTCTAAATATCCTAAACAGCCTTACAACTCCTGGAAGGAAGAGAATGAAAGCAAATAATGCAATTTAGCTATCCAAAAAGAGCAGATAGTAATGCAGGATAACAAAAAAGCCTGGAAAAAAATGGCAAAAATAAAAAACACCTCAATATCTTGAAAACTTTAGAATGCTTTGCCATCATACTACAAAGCAAGTAAATGAAGACAAAAAAGCTGTACTATAATAACTTTCAGAATAATAATAAACACAACCCCCAAAAATGTTGGACATCCATTAAAGAAATCTTACATCCCAGACAAAAATTCAACCCAAGCCCCTCTACCGATAGCTCACCACTCAAAACTGCAATACAGTTCAAATCTTCCAAATAAATGAAGTGTGGTGGACCAAACAATGGCAATAAATCCAATTAAAATACACAGTTCAAATAAAAACTCAAGAATCATTTGTGTGAGCGCTTTCGCAGTCAAACAGATACTGCTTCTTCAGACAACAAAAGAATCAACGAAAAAAGTTTAAAGACATTAACTGACCAATGAAATCTCTCAGATAATTAACTAGCAAGTCTAGATATAAAAATTAAAAGGTATAAAGTCTATTATCATAAGAACTGCTCCATATCACTACCCACATAAAAATATAATAAGAATGTTATAGACTTATAATAAATACTAAAAATACCAATACAGAGATGTAAATATATAAATATGTGGTGCACTAATCGATCTAAAAGAACCCCTGTCTTTAAGGGCAAGTTTGATGGACCCATGAGCATTTAATCCCTGCCCCATAGATGCTCCTAATCTAATGATCCATCCCATCTCTGATGTCTCTATCAGGTTCTTAATGCCACCACCCCCCCTCCGTTCACTTAATCTAACAGTTTCTATCTGTGCGTACAGTTCAACTGTCATTTTATAGATCATATAGCATCTCTAACTAAGGATTCCTCAACATCTAATCCCAACCTTGCCAAACAACCACATATAACCACATCCACTTGTCACCTTCAAACCTGTGCCTACATTCTACGTAAAACTATTCTTAAACAAACTTAAACTGTGCTCTTTTTTTCAGCTGATGACCTTCCAAGCAAGAACCTAATAATAGCAGCCAGTAGCATTGCCTATCCTGTCTTACTCCTTATAAATAGGTCAATAAAGGAATTCCACATCCTTTCTCTCTGGAAAAAGTCACACGTTATCCCTCTGCACAAAACAGGAAATTCAACAGACATTAATAACTTTAGACCTATAGCAATCTTATCTCCCCTCACCAAAATACTTGAAAATTGTATTCAAAAACAATTGCTAGACTATCTCCTGCAGGAAGAACTCTTATCTCCTACACAACATGGCTTCTGTCCTCCCCATAGTACTAGCACTGTCCTTTCAACCTATACAGATACTGTCAATAAAGCTAGAGATAATGGCAAACTAGTCTCTTCCTTATTTCTGGAGTAGTCTAAAGCTTTTGACACAGTTTATCACAGCAATCTTCTACTTCAAATGTCCTCAATACAGCTCTCTCACCCCACCCTTCTGTGGTTCAAAAGCTACCTATCCAATAAGTATCAGTCAGTAAAAAGGGACTCCATGCCCTCTCCTTACCTCCCAGTCATCACCAGTGTAACACAAGGCTCTATCCTTGGTCCCCTCCTCTTTAACATTTTCACCAACACCCCCTACACTTCCACACAACAGGCCACCCTAATACAATATGCAAAATAATTCCACTCTCATTTGTACATCTGACAACATGGTACACCTCCAAAAAATTATGCAGGTAGCTTTGACAGCCTTTGAAGCATAGCTTCATAACTCACAATTCATGCTCAACCCAAGAAAGACAAAACTACTACTTTTTCCCCCAAATCCTTCTGTCATGAAAAAACAAAACATAAAGTCCTCTCTGTTGATAACGCAGCCATTGAAGTCACTTCTCATAAAAAATTATTAGGGGTAATAGTGGATGATAATCTTACATTTGACCAGCATATACAAAATTGCATGACAAAAACTTGTCAAAAACTAGGGAAGCTTTACAGAGCCAAAAACTTTCTTACTGATGCAACTAAAGTTACACTTGCCATTACTTATTTCCTCCCCGCTCTTCTTCATCGTGCTTCCATTCTTACTAACCTCCAGGATTTACAAAAATTCAAACTTGAACAATACTATGGCAAAGTTGCTAAATTTGCAGCACATACCCCTTTCAGAACCCACCAATTTATAGCCATGAAAAGCCTAAATTGGTTAGAACTACCTCATCAACTAACATATACGCAACTCCTTACCACCTATAAAATTATCCAGCATCCATCTGCATCTCCAGCACTAAAAAAACATTCTACACAACTATGCTCCCAGTCCATCATTGAGATCCAGTGACCAAACTCCTGTCTGTCTACAAACCTAGCAAATCTGTTGGGTATTGTCATACATGGATGTTAAGCATACAATGATGTTAAGACCTAGAACTCCTTACTTGCATCTATCAGGTCTATACCTTCCCTTCCATCATTCAAAACCACTCTTAAAGACTTCCTAGCTAAAATCCGGATCTGTTCTTGCTCAAATCCAGGATAAACTGTGTCCCTAAATATGAACAAGTATATTTTCGTTCTTTATACTTCCTTACTGCTATCTAATTTTCTTCCCTGACTTTCTCTGTAAATATACCATAAGCCTGTTTTCTCCTTACCTCATACTGCAATTTCTATTTGTATTGGACCAACTTACCTTTAATTTCTCTACAAACTGTGTAGATATCTTTAAATATTAAATGATTGTCATATACCTTGTATCAATTTGTATCCAATGTGTTTGTATTATGTCTAATTTGTTATAATTATTTAAACTGCAAATGTTTTTGTTTCATTTTTGAAGATTAAAAATTATTGTTGTTTAAAATGGTTTTTGTTTCATTTTTGAAGATTGTAAAATTATTGTTCTTAAAATGGTTTGTAATAATTTGGAGCTTTTCTCCCTGTGCCTCTACTGAAAATGTGTTCTACGGTACCAGTCGGACTTTCCCTGTAATCAAATGGCAATAGATAAATAAATAAATAAATGCAAAATAGCCAGGCCAAGTGATTGCATTTTAAAAGGAGTAAAGTGAGTTTCTATATTTACTGTACTTGTTTTGATTCACTGTTTATTTATTTGTTTGTTTATTTTGTATTAATTTTTGTTGTTGTTATTATTTGTTTTATTTATTTGTGTATTTATTTATTTGTTTATGAAATTGTGGCACTCACAGGAAGGACTACATTTGCTTTACACTAAGTGAAAGACATGAACCAGTTTTTAGAACTGCACAACCATTGCCTTCAAACTGGAACTGTAGTAAAAATATGTTACTTATAGCGGAATAACTGATGAAATCTATGCATGCAGTTATAAAACAAGGATCACAGATTTGGATGACAGGAGAAGACAAGTTTAAGGATTCACTGTACAATTTCCTACTAAGCAGACCACATAATACGATGATAATGAAGTGACCTTGCAGTGTCAGAATTATATATCCAGTTTGATAATAAAGAACAGTATACTCACTTATATTTGGGTCCAGCTTCCTTACAGACTTGCAAGAAATTCTCATAGTTAATAAAGTCTGTGTCTTCACTTCTAGGAGGTGAACTATGTTCCAGCAAAAGGTGCTGTAAAGCCTATTATAAGAAATAACATAATTAAATATAACTAAGTAATCCATGTGGTATGCAGATGGCTTAAAGTACAAAATGTTTTCATTTGTACGGCATTCTTACATCGATTTCATCACTGTTTAACAGTTCACTTCTCTTTTTCTGAAGAAATGTTGTTTTGCTGTCCTTTTTCAGTTCTTGTGACAAAATTATATCCTCTTCTGGATGCTAAAGACATACAAAAATAGCTATGAGAGAAATGTCTCTAACACAGTAAAACAAGGCAAATATATGCTTACAGTTACACAGCAGGAAATGAGATATCCTTAATCAGGCCCAAACATATTCTAGTGGCATTTTGTTGATCCCAAGGTTTTTTTCCCACCCGAAGTAAGAGTTGTAATAACAGGCTCCATAGCATAGAAGGATGGACCCCTGACTACAGAATCATTCACACCCTGCCATTATCCACCATTGTGTTGAATTTATGAATACCCATCCACTTGTCAAATTTCTTCTTAAAGGAAGGCAGTGTGTCACCTTGCTTAATTTGGAGAGGAAGTTTGCTCCAGAGGAGGGGAAGATATCGCATGACAAATCTGTCTCTCAACCTGATTTGGTTCAAATTGTGTCCCAGGTTTTGGTGGAGACAGCACTGAAGAATGAGAAAGAAGTGGTCATTTTTGCTTCGCCCATCCTACTTGGAGGAAGCAGGCCATGTGTCTTGGAGGTGCAACCACCTACAACATTCCATGGAGGAAATTAGGAGACCTTACTGTTAGCTTCTGGGGACAGTACTTAGATGAACAAGATGAAGCTAGATATATATAAAAGGAAATTTCCCCCTAGAATGACAGCAACTACCACTCGACTCTCATCCATTACCAGTAGTAGCTATGGCCAGCTGAGACAGGTGGAATAAATGGGTCAGTGAGGTTGTAGCCTGGAGTGTTGGTGGGGAAGAATGAAAAAGAATGTAAAAGAATACAAAAAAAAATAATAACACATGGTTCCCACAAAAAAGTATATTAATTTCAGACAGAACTCCCCTGTGATCACTGTATGTGTGTTATTCTGACAAGGAAGGTCATTGTTTGCACATTAATATATTTGTCCTCTGACAGCACTGTTTCTCTGAAGGCTAATGAATTAACTGTATTTATTTATTTTATTCATATATATCTATTAACCAGGTAAGCCAAGTGGACACAAGTGCTTCTTTTCAGGGATGACCCAGGAGCACTATTTGGTTAAGTGCTTTGTTCAGAATCCCAAAGTAGGCAAATGGAGGAGGAAGGACTCAAACTCAGTACCCTAAACTATGAGAAGTAGCTACTTATCAGCTCAGAACATTAATCATTTGCATTAACTGCCAAACTTTTTACCATCATAATTCTGCCTTATTAACGAAAAACCATGTAGTAACAAGTTTCAGCATTCTTATGGTCATTTTCCTTTTCTATGCATGGCAGAGCTTTATCCAGCACTAGGCAACCTAGGCAGTTGCCTAGGGCCCATGTTGGCTTGAGAGGATGATAAAAATAATCTCTTCCATAACAGAAAACAAGCCTGAAGATGCCAGTTATAGTAGGGCTTTAGGACCTCATGGGAGACTTTCTGCAAGAACATTAGAAGACTTCCAGACTTTGTGGGAGATTTCTGTGAAGAGCAGCAAACTCCAGAAACCTCAGCGTAAACCAGAACAGAACTGAATTTAACAGCAGTAGGAGAGCTGAATCCACAACAGCAAGCAGAGAAGGACTAACTTGATTTAACAGCAGGACGTGAACCGTGAACTAATGAGTACACTAAGCAGTGTATGTTGATTTAACAGCAGCAGCATGTGGGAAGCAACAGCAAAGTGTGTGTGTGTGTGTGTGTGTGTGTGTGTGTGTGTGTGTGTGTGTGTGTGTGTGTGTGTGTGTGTGTGTGTGTGTGTGTGTGTGTGTGTGTGTGTGCGTGTGTGTGTGAAATACCCCAGTCAGGTTGGTTGTCTATTTAAGTGAGCCTAGATTATTGACAAGCAAGTGACTTAAGCCTCCACACCAACTGTCAGGTCAGTCATAAAGTTTCATTGTTATGTTGTTGAGGGTCAGTGGTGCAACAGGTAGCAAACTTGTCTTTGGTACCAAAGACTGTGGGTTCTCTTCCCACACCAGGTAGACTGACACTACAGTGTACCATGTGGGGGTTGGTAGAGAGTGCTCACTCCTGAGTGTGTCCTCTTTTCGATGAGATACATAGTAACTATGAAACTGTTGTTTGTTTGTCAGCCCTTCCCTATTCCATATCACCAACACACCATTTTTTAATGTAGCACATGCAATTTATTCTTCAATGGCAGCAGGCACTGAATTTGTATATGAAGCACTGAAATGCAAAGTTATTTATGAGTTGCATCCTCTTCATTGGTTGACAGATCTCTTTAATGTGGAATTATTGAGATTACTTTTATTTCTGCAGAGATTATGTGTATTGAATGTTATTGGTGGATTATAATGACAGAGGTTTGAGTGGCCTTTTATGGTTGAAATGTTCTGAAATGGGTAGTCCTGTTAATATATGGTGTTTTGCTGCTTACAGAAAAAATGTTGAAAAGTACAAGTTTAAAACACACTCTAACAAGTGCTGCTGCATTAAACAAAGAATATAATTTAATACAATCAGGAAGGTGAATAAAAGAACCTATGCATTTATACGTGAACCTAAAAATGTGTGCAGCTGGCATAGGTTCATAGGTTCATAGGTTGGTACTAGGCTATCGGCCCTAGGGCCTATACAAGCCTAGCCATAACAATTCCCTGGCTATTTCTTCCCACACTGTTTACTTCCCTGGACCCCTGTCTAGCAGGGTGACTGACATGATCCCTGGGGTGAATTTCCTTTCTCACATCCAGTCATCAAGGTTCCTTTTGAAGAGGGACAAAGAGGTGCTCTGCTTGACATGTATGGGCAGTCTATTCCAGAGTCTGGGGAGTCTCTGGGTCAGGAACCTATCCCTCCAGCATGTTTTGTTTATTGTGATGACAAGGTTTAGATCCCTGGAGCGTGTGGCTCTAAGGGATTGGGATTTCTTTAAGTGTAGCATGTCCAACAGCTCTGGGTTTGACATGGCCTTGTATGTTAAGCAGAGATCGTCTTGGAGTAGACGATATGCAGCAGAGTATAGCTGGAGTTTTTAAGGCAGTCAGCAGATGGCATCTGCTTTAGGCCTGTGATTCTTTTAGTGAGGTATTTCTGTGGCCGTTCCAGTTGTTGCAGATGTCTTGAGAGGTACATACCAAATGGGGCATTGTATTCTATAATGGGTCTAATGAGGGATGAGTACAGTGGGACAATGACATCCTTTTTTCTGGATGAAAAGCCCTTAGTGATGAGGTGTGCCACATAGAATGATTTCCTGATTGTTGTGGAGATGTGGTTATTGAAGGTGAGACCACTGTCCACCTGTGTCCCTAAGTCTCTTATCACACTTTCGGTGTTTAGTGTACTGCCACCTATGTGGTAATTCATGGGTACATGTTTTTTCCCAAAGGGGATAACTATACATTTCTTGGCATTGAGCTTGAGCCCATGGCTCTGGCACCAAGCATCTCTTTCTGTAAGGCCCTTTTGTAGAGTATCAACATCATTTGGGGATTCAATAATGGCTCCCAGTTTGCAATCATCTGCAAATTTGTTAGCCAGAGTCCCTTAGTGTTGGCCTGTACTTCAGAGAAGTAGATGCCAAACAAGAGCATATAGTTTGAAAACAGCCCAAAGGTACACTTAATCTGCCACTGGCTAGATGCACTTTCTATGACTGTGGGTTTCAGTGCAGTTTCAATTAATGAGAGTTTCAAGACTAGAGAAGTTGACTAGAGAAGTTTACTGTTGCTCATGCTGAGTATGTTTTTATTGTGAGACTGTATTGTTTTATTTAGTAAATGGTTATCGGTGTTTGTGCAATAAAATTTGAAATAAAAGTTTTAAATTAAATCCAAATATCTGTAATCATTATAGAAGTAAAGAAGAAGACGGTATGTTCACTGACAGGTTAGAACAGTGTTTTATGGTAACTAGGGGGAAGAGAGAGAGGCACAAGTAATGGGACACTGGAATGGTTGTTGGGCCCCATTTGACTGTGATCCATCTCTGACACATACATGGCAGATACATATTACATCATGGGCAAAATTTAAAGCCAAATTGAGAAGAAGGGTAAATGATTGCTATACAAAGGAATTTAAAGTGCTGTAACATGAAATAATAAGCATGGTAACAGATATTCAAGAGAAGAGGTTTTGTAGCAGGTGCCATTTTAAGGACATTCATTCATCTAGCTCTTTGGTTTATACCTATTCTTTCCAGTTATGATTAAGGATCCATCTGTCAGGCACATATGTGCCAACACAAAATAAACAATCCCCACTCCATCTTCAGTTAATCAGTAGTAGTGCCTACTCCAGAAAATGGAAAACTGAGTTGGAATTTGAAAGGTAACAAAATGCAATACATTTATGAGATAAAGAAGCACATTATGCAATAAAAGAGGTTGTGAAGATTCATACTGACACAAAAGGAGCAGCACAATGACAGCCCACACTTGGGTACCTCACCATCTAAGGGAGGAGAGGGAGGCACTATGGCTGTGGCACCTACTACAAGGACTCCTGTCTCAAAGGTATACTGTTATCCTGAGAAGCTGATGTAAACATCCATCCATCCATCCACTTGCCCATCCATTTGCTAAACCACTTTTTCTGGTGGAGGTGTAGCTGCAGAAAGCTGAGCAGGTTACAAATGGCTTCCCTATCTTCTAAAACAGTTAAAAGCTTGTTCTGTAAGATCCCTAGATTCTCCCAGGAAAGCTGAGTACTATAATAGTGATCCGAACTCCTGTTTAATCTAATTCTGCAGAGTACGTTTCAACCTTCCTAAACAGTTGTAATGCGCTGTTTTTTCTACTTATATTTATACTGATTAGCTACCGTGGTGTGCACACTTAACGGTGGGTGCCATACCCTAATTTTTTCCTCCCTCCATCTTAAATTGACCGTAGCGCTAGTGTAAAATAAAAATACCCCTATGTTAATAATCCACCATTGAGCCATACTACAGATGATACATAATCTTTTGTCTATGCTAGCTACCTTCTTTATCTACCATAGACAAGACATAGCTTTAGGTTTTCTCAGTTATTTTAGCCTCTTTCCGTTGGGCTACTTAAAGGTGAAGGTTCCGTACTTTGTTTTACGGAGCCACAAGCTCTCTCACACCTAGTGCATTCAATTATCCTATAGACTGTTTGTGTAGGAAAGCAGATACTGTTCTGATTTAATCTTAGACTAACTAGCTCAAATAAGAATGAGGAATTCGAGTGATAAAATAAAACATATCCTCGTAACGATAGTTTTTTGAGGGTTTCTGGCACTGCGCTGCCACGAGGACCTGACGCAATCTGCTTCATTTGCCCTCACTACACTCGGGCTCACTCAGCTCCCCTACCCTACCCCATTCCCACCCACATCAATTACATTTATAGCTAACTAAACCACACCCTGTCCCACCCAGCCTATCCACTCTGATCTTGCCACCACTCCCACATCTACTTAACCCCACCCTCTCCAACTCCTATCCATCACCACCTGCTAACTATTCTATTACATATCTACCTACTCTCCACCATGTACACATTCCATACTGTACCCAATATATCCCTGGTCCTTCTTCTGTACCTCACCTACAGTCTCACCTCTCCCAGCTCATACCACATCAATCAACTCTAGTCACCCACTTTCCCTTTTGCTACCACTCCCCTAACACTCACTCTTTCAACAACATTAGTCCACAACACTATAACTTCAATACCACACTACTTCAACCTTCCAAACACATACGCACCCAAAAGACACATTCCTCGATGTGTAACTACCACAAACTAAGTATCAAACTCAAACTTTTACTAGTAAATTCTCTAACACAACTTAAACTCCATGACGACATCCACCCTAACCCTGGCCCCAAAAACAACCACTCACCCAATAAAGTATCTCCTCCATCCATCACCACAACAATACCCACTAATGCTCCATCCCATAGCCATCCCTACCTCCCACTACCCAACAAATCTAATTCAGACCTATTCTTCACTAACCTTCAACCTATGCAGCATAATCAACAAGGCTGCTGACTTCAGCATAGTCCTAGCCACATTCTCCCCAGACATAGCAGCCATCACGGTTAAAACCTCACATAAAAACACAGAAGTCACCACAACAGGCTATAACATCATTAGACAAGACAGATTAAATAGGAAGGGGGGTGGTGTAGCCATAATATTTAAGGACACCCTCAAGCTTGTTCAGATAAACTGTACTCCCCCAGTCCAGCCCAACTCAGAAATCCTAACTGCCCGCATAGACATTAACCCAAACAAGTCGATAATTATCATAGCCACCTATCTTCCCCCTGGGAACAACCAACACACAATTGAAAGCCTATTTGCATGGACTTCAACTAACTTCAGTCAGGAAACTATCATCCTAGGAGATTTCAACCTTGACTGGCACTCCTGTGCATCCAACCCCATTAAATTTCTAAATCTATTCAACTTCACCCAAACAGTAACCTGTCCCACCCACATCGACAAGCATTCCACAAAACAGTCTACACTAGACTGGATCTTAACAAATAAACCCAACCTTGGTTACTTATCAGGGTGTCTCCCTGATTCACTCAGTGACCACACTCATAGGTTAGTTTGACTCCGTTTGTCTCTTTTCATAGGTTCATAGGTTAGTACTAAGCTAACTGCCCTTGCGAGCCATTTTAAGCCTAGCCATTTATCCCTTGTGAGACTCAAACCCTGCACCTTGTGTTTGTAAGGCAAACATATTAACCATTAGGCCACCCACTCCTACCTTCTTCCTCAGAAAACGTGTCTATTCGCTACACAACATAACTTATAAATACGCACACAGTACAAAAAACTTCTCCCCCTCTCTATTCATCCAGCTGCTTCAACAGCACAACTGGGCACCCCTCAAAGCCTTCCCACTTGATCTAGCAGTTGATTACTTTAACAGTACCTTCATTATTATACTAAACAAGCTAGTGCCCATCAGAAAAATTCGCATAAGACCCTTACCCTGGTTAACATCACAAACAAAACTGTTGCTAAACCACAGAGACAAGGCTTGGGCCACCTACCACCCCACCAGAGATAAGCCTAGCCTCTCTATCGACAGCTTAGAAATCTAGCTAAAAAACAAATCAAAAAAGACAAACAAAACTACTTCTTAACATGTCAACAAAAAAAAACCAAACAACCCCCAAAAATTTTGGCAAAGCATCAGCTATCTCCTCAAACCTGGTCACTCCTCTACCCCTGCCCCAACTGCCACAAACAACATTGATCGAATAGCTAATCAATTCAACTCCCACTTTATAAATACTGTTACCTCTCTGCTAGGTGACCAACCTGACAAAGAACTCAATCTCCCCCTATCATCTCTAGATCATCCCACCCATTTCTCCTTCCCACCCATCCAAACTACTTACATAAAAACACTCCTAGCCAAACTTAAACCCTGCTGTGTTGCAGCTGATAAACTCCCAAATGAATTCCTAAAATTAGCTGCCCCCACTATTGCCTACCCCATATCCATCCTCATTAACTGATCCCTTTCAGAACACTACGTCCCATTGATATGGAAGATATCCCATACCATTCCCCTTCACAAAGGTGGACCTTCCAAAGAATTTACAAACTACCGTCCCATAGCCATCCTGTCTCCCCTCTGTAAAATTCCTGAAAAGTGCATCCACAACCAACTCCACAATCACCTACTCACTAGCAATCTAGTATCCAGTTCCCAACACGGATTTAGACCCAAGCACAGTACATGCACTGTGCTGCTATCATTCACCAATACTATTCAGCTACTGTTAAATGAAGTCCAACTTGTCTCCTCCAACTTTCTTGATATAGCCAAAGCTTTTGACACTGTCTCCCATCAGTTACTACTAAACAAACTCTCATCCTATGGTCTAGACTCTACTACCCTGTCCTGGTTCAAGAGCTATCTCTCCAAACAACAGCAAGCTACTAAATGGGAAAATGACCTCTCCCATCTTCTCCCCATCTCGGTAGGAGTACCCCAAGGCTCTATACTTGGCTTTTCAGCATATTTACAAATGATCTCTCCTCGGATACTAAACATGCCTCCATTCTGCAATATGCTGACGACTCTACATTTATTTGCTCAGTCCCATCCCCCAAGGACCTTCAATCAAATATGCAAACTTCCTTCCTAAACATAGAAAAATACCTTGCAGAACATCAACTTACCCTAAACTCAAACAAAACTAAGATAATAATCTTCAGTAATAAGAAATCCAACCCCAGCCAGTCTCTACTCTCAATCCACTCATCCAACGGCACCATGCTAGTCCCCACTACCCATACTAAACTCCTAGGGGTAACAATTGATGAACAACAAATTTGACAAACATATTTCCTTAACTATCAAAAAAGTGCATACCAAACTAGGCGCCCTTTACAAAGCAAAGCCTTTCCTAACCCACAGTGCTAGACTAGCCACTACCCAGTCTTACCTGCTGTCAACACTACTCTATGGCTCTCACATGTTTACCAACTTTCGTAAGACTGACTTCAATAATCTAGAAGCTTTCTACAATAGACTAGCCAAATTTGCGACCAGTCAGCAAAACCAAACTCACTGCCGCTCATCTCTCTCTCAACTAAACTGGCTTGAACTACCTAACCTGCTATCCTTCAATCAACTCACCATAGTCCATAAAGGCGTCCACCAACCAGACAATCTCCCTGCTCTAACAACCCTAGTGCTGCCCAGCTGCAATGCCAGCCCCCTCAGATCATCAGGTAAACTCCTGCTACAAGTTAACCGTTCCCACAACCGTCATGGGGAATCCCTATACTCACACAAAATGGCCAAGCTATGGAACACACTTCCTCAACCCATCTCAAAAAACCCAAACTGCCATGAGTTCAAAAAACTCCTAAAAGAATTCTTAGCAAATCATTGGATCTGCTCCTGCCTCAATCCAGGCTAATTGTCAGCCTTTACTTCTCCTACCTCCTGCAATTCACTCAATCTTAAATGCCCGATACCCACCATCTCTCCTACTCAGTCATCTGTCTGCCTCTTCATACCTCTCCTCTCAACTAGGCAACCAAAAATAAAATCTATACTAAGCATCTACCAGTCTGTTAACATATCTTCTCCCTTGTAAATAAGAAACTCTCTACTAGAAACACTGTCTGTTGTCACTTTTCTGGCTCCTCAAGCCAGCAGCTGTCTTTCTGTTAAATAAACTTCCTAGCTATGCCTGTATTTACCTGTAATAAGTTGCATTACTGAATTGTTTAGTGTTTTAAATAATGGAGCTTTTCTCCCTGGGTCTCCGCTGAAAACGGGCTCCTGGCCCAGTCGGACACTACCTGGTTAACAAATGTAATAAATAAATAAATAAATAAACATGCCCTGGGCTTGCCAGGAACTTCTTCCCATGGGGCTTTACCTGATACACTGCCCATCTGATGTATCCAGTGGTCATCTTCACAATATGATCACCAACCTCAACTATCTTCTGTCAGCACAAAGGAGAAGTGGCATACTCTGGGATCCTCATAGATTACCAAACTCCTCCTTTTATCATGAAAAATGAAACCAGCTATTTTGCAAAGGAACTTCAATTCTGCAGCTTGTTTCCATGATCTTGTCCTCTTTGTCACTATCTATTTCAGAGTTCTTTCTTTACTTTCTTTAAAGCACATACGTCCAGGATTGCTAAACAATAAAATGTGGTAAATCATCTCTCAAAGGCCTGCTTCAAAATGTGTAAATATTACTCTTGTGAGGAAGACTTTCTCCATATTTAAATGATACCGTTGGCAATAGTAATTGTATTAAATTCATTTCTAAAGCTGTGCTGTTTATGTGTCAATGGGATAACCTTGTTAAAGTGATCCATCATTTGAATTTAGATTAATGTCTGTAAGATTTTAATAGGGTCATAAAGTGACATTATGGTGGCAGTCCTGAGGTAAGATGGGTACTGGGGTTTTAGAAGGGGGAAGGATTAAGTCCACCTCCATACAGGATGGTGGGGATACACACATACAGACCTCTTAACTACTCCTGTTTTGGAGGAACATTCATATTTTCAGCCCTGATTTGCCTCTATACATGATATATTTATTTTTGAAGGTATGCCCCTATTTTCAGGAGTTCATAGGTTCATAGGTTCATACTAGGCTACCTGCCCTAGGGCATTTATAAGCCTAGCCAGAATGTGTTTGGCTTTCGCCACCCATTTTAAATTTATTTTGCTATTGATTTACCCCTTCACACAATGTTCTGAATCCTCCTCATCACACATGATTTTTGAATCAATCTAGTACACAGAAAACCAAACTACATGACCAGCATACTAGTGGCACCAGTAATTTAAAGAAAGAGGGTAGACATGTTACGTCTTCATTCTTCAGGAGCAAAAACAAATGGCAGTGTGTGTGTGTGTGTGTGTGTGTGTGTGTGTGTGGTAGAACTTTGCAGTACAGTTCATTAAGTCTACAGATATACACTATCTCTTTGATAAAGCGTTTATATTTTTTCATTATTGTTGTTGCTCTATGTTTTTTAAACATGTGTTTCTGACTATTATCCCACACTTCTACTGGAAGTGAAAAGAGTTATGTGCGATTTGGTATTCAATTTTATGCTAATTAGATGTCCACATTTTTGGCTAGATGTGCTTACTTTTCAAGGGCCTTTGCACCTATTTTCAATGTTTGCAGGTTGAGAGGTATCTGCTCATGCATCATGAGGGGCTGTAAATGTACGAGTGCCTAGCTACTCATCCTAAAGGCACTTAACAGAAAAGTGGAATGTAGTGTGAAAGACTTGTGACATTTATTAATGTGATGATTTTCATGGAATGATTAAACCATTTAAAAAGATACCTCCACAAAAATGGAAGTGTATGTGTTATTTATTACAGAAGGATTCTAGATAGGGAGTTTGGTTAACAGAAGGCCAGCCAAGTTAGAGGGCATTACTGTAGAAGTGATGTATTCATTCAGAGAGGAAATAAATGTGGGTGTTACATGGGTTGTGTAATGAGAAGTTGCGTTGACATTTCTCATTAAGTCTTTAACAGATATCTTGAATACCTTAAAGCAGCCAACAGGTACTGTCAATACTTCTTCCGATGTAAGTGGACATCACACTGTTTTAGTAACTTTAGATAGTCTTTTACTATGAGAATAACATTGATATCACTTTTCGGTCTTTTAACATAAGAGTTTGCTTTCTGCAACTTATTTATTTATTTATTTATTTATTTACATTTGTTCACCAGGTAGTGTCCGACTGGACCAGTAGCCCATTTTCAGTGGATACCTGGGGAGAAAAGCTCCAACAAAAAGCAAGACATACAATAATAAAGACAGACAAAGCATAAAGGATTTACAATAGTTCTGACAATATACAATACATGAGTATTTGATGAGGTCAAAGACAGCTGAGTTCATTTAATCACAGGAGCAAATTAGAATGAGAGATACAAATTCTTGATAACATAGCAATCTATGAGCGGTCAGCTGGCATGCCACATGATAAAATAATTACATACACAGTGAAATAGTGTGTGAACAGAGAATAATTGAAATATTAAAGAGAATTAAAATTTATAAGGAAGAGACAAATAATTTTTAAAAGGATCAAAGTAACTGCAGCTATAAGAGGAGGAAGAGCATTGGTGGGAAGAAACTTATATGTTCCTTTCTTTTAGCTGAGGTTCATTGATGTAGTAACCCAGGGGCATGTATCCTATTGTAGGACAGTGCTGTTTAATCATGAATAGCCTGTGCTGAATGGGAGTCAAGGTTTTGAGGAGCAGTCACAGAGTACAGTGGGTAGATAGGTGCCATTGTACTTTGGGCTCTAGACAGAGGTACCTAGTTCTACAAACAGAGCTGTTTACTTAGTTTCAGAAAATGAACTGCTAGAAACTTTTACTTTAAAGGCCAATGCATTGTGAACAATAGTGCGGTTTTAATGAGCATTTGATGGAAGTCATTCCCTAACACAGTACAGAGAACTCTGAAAAACGTAAGCCTGGACAGATGCACAAGAGTAGACGGTAGGAATAACTATAACATAATAAAAATAATATACAATAAAAAGTGACTACACATACCATCCCACTGTCACTTGTCCTGCTGCAGCACCTAAAGGTAACAGGGCAGCATGGTTCATTTTCCTTCCTATCTGCATCGCACTGGATACAGGGGAACACTTTCATGAGTAATGTTGCATCTTTGTTCGTCTTCTCTTTTGTTCCATTTCCTTGCAATTCATCATCACAATGTGTTCTCTAAAGAAAAGAGGTTTTAAAAACATTCTTTAGTCAGTTATGTTATTTTTTTTAAGACACAAAACTTGAAGTTGCTTTATGTAAATGCCATCATACAAAAGTGACAGCACATCATGGGACTCAATTACTATAAGTTAACTATGCACAATATTCTCAAAGTTAAAACGCTAGCATTAAATCAGTTATATAAACAGTGGAGAAACTACCTCCAGACATCTAAATGTTATCCTTCTTATCCTGTCCCATGCGTTCAAAGTTTTTGCTCTGTAATTTACATAACATTCCGTAAAGTGTAATGTCTCTCAGTCTGTATCTGCATGTCTATTTCTCTTTCTCTCTATCTCTGTAGCCCTATATATCTATCTCTAGAATTCTATTTATTCACACACACACACACACACACACACACACACACACACACACACCCGCAATTATATCAAAAACAGTAAATATACAAAAGAGTGACCCTCAAAAAATTGAACACAGAAGAAAATACACATAACACTGACAAGTGCTAACAGCAAATGAAAAAACACTGACTACTGCAACATACCTCAGCCTTTTATATTATCTGCAGGAATTTATGTATGTTCTTTATGTTCTTTAAATGAAAGAACTATGTTGAAAGTATTTGTAAGTATGGACTTTTTGTAAAAAATTAACAACTAGATCAATAATTTTAAGATAATCAGGAGATTTAACATTTTTATGAGTTTGAACAAGCATGGAAATAGCATTCTTAGTGTGTAGTGAAATGTATCTTCATCACCTTTGTTGTTTCTTGAACTTTTTTTTTTGCATTTGGGTGAATTATTAATGGTTATACAGCAGTGTTAACTTTAATTAGCCTATTTGCTCTTGTGGCCTGCTTTAAATATGTTTTTCCTGGATACTGCCAGTGTATTTTGCTGACCTGAAAGATGACTAATCTACCTTGAACTCTGCTACCAGAACTGACTTGAGCAACAGTTGTGCAATATCTTGGAAGCTACAGTTGTATTTATTTTATACATTACACTGTGCTAGCTCTGATTTAAAAGTCCTGTTTTGTGTTGTGGTCATTCTGAATTTGAAACTATGTAGCTCCACCCTGGAGACAGGAGATACTGCTGTTGTTCTCAGATGAATTCATATTTTTTTTAACTTTGAAGTGCTAACTTTAATTGGAATGTATGCTGTTGTGAAATGTCACATACTTGTTGCATTTATAGTCACTGGGACTCTCTTATTCTGGCCTGTGAGGAAATCAACCTGCCGTGAACTCTGCTGCTGGCTCTGATTTGAAAAATGGTGCAGACTCAGTGTGGTGCACTTCTTTGAGAAGGTCACCAAAGTAATGGAGGAGGGCAAAATGGTTCACATTGCCTACCTTCACCTGGCCAAGACATTTGACACAGTCCCCCACTCAGGCACTCTTGAGAAATTCAAGAGGTTAGGTATAAACCCTTATCTCACATATTACAGATTCATAGATGATTTGATTTTTTATGTAGGGATTATTTGGATAGGTTACCCTTTTTTATTCAAGATCTGGACCATAATAGGTTCCAAATCAAATTTGATGGCCTACAATCAGGAAATTCTATTATATTCTTAGATGTAGGCTTGACAGGAGTGGTTGGTGAGAAAGTAAAAACAGGAATCTATCAGAAATTTGAAAACAGCAACCATTTCCTGCATAGAACTAGCTAGCACCCACCTCATTTAATTAATTCTCTCCCTTACGGGGGACTCTTAAGAGTGTATAGATTATGGAACAATAGTGACGAGTTATATATGGAAATGTGTGTTATAGCAAATATGGTTTTGAGGAGGGGCTATCACCTTGTGGATATTAAAAAAAGTACTTATTAAACTGAAAAATACTGCGTTAAGTAGGGATTATAACCACCATGATAACTATAATTATTGGGAGAATAATATTAGAATTTTAGATGGTGAGATAAAACATGAACGAAGAAAAATGGTTACATCATATAATGCCTTTTTTGATCAGCAAGTTAGAATCATTAAACAATTTTGTTCTTTTTTGCTTAGATTTAAGGAATTTACCAGCTCTTTGTGTACCTCTCCTATGTTTTCTTTTACCAGAGGCAGAAATATACAGGATATAATAGTCTATAATAAATTTATTAAACTGGTGGAAAGCTTATATAAAGAAATTACTTTTTTGGGAACAAGTGTCTGTACTAAATGTTCAATATGTAATTATGTAGTAGACTTTTTTACTTATATTAATGGGATTAGTTTTAATACTAAAGGTAGTTATAATTGTTGTACACCAAATGAGATTTATGTATTAAAATGCCCCTGTAGTATATTTTATACTGGAGAAACTAAAAGACTTTTTAAGATTAGACTGCAGGAGCACATTAGGGACATTAGGTTAGAAAAAATAACTAGCCCTATTGCTGTGGACTTTAAAATTGTTCACAATACTAATCCAGAGTTACTACAGGCTTGTCTTTTGGAACAAGTTTTTTTTAAATGTTGGTGATTTAAATGTTAAAAATAAGTTGTTATATAAAGAAAGTATTTATATTTTAAAATATGGCACTTTAAGCCCTTTGGAGCTAAATTCAGAATGCACATGGAAATTTTTGATTTAATTGATGATAGTTGTTTTTATTTAATTTGAAATTAATGTTTTATTGAATGATTGTATAATTGGTTATTTTTTATTGAGTTTATATTAAGTGTATATATACCCAATTCTAGTTTCTGAATTTTATACTCCTGGAAGGTATTACTGCCGAAGTGCTAGAGAGAAGTAAAGTGTTCATTAAATTGTGTGTTTTTCTGCACTGGATTGAGTTCACTTGTTTTTTTATTGTTTTATAAACCCTTATCTCACCTGGTAGATAGTCAGATGTCTCACAGACAGGGCCCATGAAGTTATAATTGGGAAGTCCACCTCTATAATGAGGCCATTCACCAATGGAGTCCCTCAACAATTGGTCCTGGGACTACTACTTTTTGGCATCTACTTCTCTGAAGTCAATTCCAGTGTCAAGTGCCTCTGTCTGATCAAATTTGTAGACAATTGCAAATAAGGAGCCATCATAGAATCCATCCACCAACACTGATTTAGAAGGACTGACTTGAACAAATAATTGGTGTCAGAATCATGGACTAAAACTAAATACCAGGAAATGCAAAATAGTATCCTTTGAGAATCAACCATCACTGGTAACTACCATACTGATAACTTGGGGGATACATGTAGTAATCTAGCCTTCAACCATCACATGTCTGTGGTAGTAAGGATATCATTCTATGTTGCTTAACTTATAAACAAAAGTATAGCATCTATGTCCAAAGAAGTCATGTTCCACTGTATTCTGTTCTCCTCAGAGGTATCACTGAGTACAACACACCCTTTGGTATGTACCTAACCAGGCACATCAAACAACTAGAATGTCCATAGAGGTTCCTCACTAAAAGAACACAAGGGATAAATAACATATCCTATGCAGACTGCCTCTAAGTCCTTCTATAGGCTGTAGAGTGTAGATCTATGCCTGGCAAAGAAGGCATCTTTGGACCCCACTCTGACAGATCTCCTTTCTACAAAACAAACTGCCCCAGAATTTTCCATTTTAAAGACTTAAACCTTGCCTATGGTATAAATAGGAACTACTGGAAAGACAGGTGTGTATCCTACAGACTACCCCGTCTCTGGTACAATGTAAATCAGAGTTCATCCCTAACACAATGTAAGCATAACTTGGGCAACTTGATGGAAACAAGAAGTTCACTCCTGGTTTCACACCTATTTTTTTAATATTCACGGGCAGATTGTAAATAGTTCATCTCTCAGGCCGCTAATTGTAACTGTTTCATCTCCCAAGGCTCTGCTTACACTTATCAAGAGCACCAGAACCTGTCAAAGATTTGGGATGCACAGCTAGGCTTAAAAAGACCCCAGTGGTTGTTAGCCTAGAACACATATATGAACAATATCAGAGCAAAAATGCACTTAGTGAAGCAGGTGTGCAGAATATATAGCATAGTATGAAAGTGCATATTGCAGCAGCAAGCACTCATGTTGGTAACGGTTCTAACCTTTCCAACCACATTCCCTGCATTAGCAAACCCTAGTGTTTGCCTTGTCTGGCTGTGTAATGAGGTGTGGCACTGGCATTTCTTATTAGGTCTTTAACAGTTTTCTTGAATAGTTTAAGGCAATCAGCAAGTACTGTCAGTTTTCTTGAAATGTCAAATCATATTGCAATGTTTACATCTATGTGACAGTCTTTTACTGAGAGTTTAATAGTGATTTTGTTTTCTTTGTTTTAACATACAAGTTTGTGTTCTTTTCTCTTAGCTGCAATTCATGGATTTAGTGAACCTGGGCAGTTTGCCCTATTTTAGGACAGTACCGTCTAAACAGGAATATCCTGAACTAAAGTACAGTCAGGATTTTGTGGGTAAGTGCCATTGCATAGGTTCATAGGTTCATAGGTTGGTACTAGGCTATCGGCCTTAGGGTCTATACAAGCCTAGCCATAACAATTCCCTGGCTATTTCTTCCCACACTATTTACTTCCCTGGACCCCTATCTAGCAGGGTGACTGACGTGATCCCTGGGGTGAATTTCCATTCTCCCGTCCAATCATCAAGGTTCCTTTTGAAGAGGGCCAAAGAGGCACTCTGCATGACATGTATGGGCAGTCTATTCCAGAGTCTGGGGAGTCTCTGGGTCAGGAACCTATCCCTCCAGCATGTTTTGTTTATTGTGATGACAAGATTTAGATCCCTGGAGTGTGTGGCTCTGAGGGATTTGGATATCTTTAAGTGTAGCATGTCCAACAGCTCTGGGTTTGACATGGCCTTGTATGTTAAGCAGAGATCGCCTCAGAGTAGACTATATGTGAGAGAGTATAGCTGGAGTTTTTTAAGGCGGTCAGCATAGGGCATCTGCTTTAGGCCTGTGATTCTTTTAGTGAGGTATTTCTACGGCCTTTCCAGTTGTTGCAGATATCTTGAGAGGTACATATCAAATGGGGCGTTGTATTCTATAATGGGTCTAATGAGGGATGAGTACAGTGGGACAATGACCTCCTTTTTTCTGGATGAAAAGCCCTTAGTGATGAGGTGTGTTACATAGAAGGATTTCCTGACTGTTGTGGCGATGTGGTTATTGAAGGTGAGACCACTGTCCACCTGTGTCCCTAAGTCTCTTATCACACTTTCGGTGTTTAGTGTACTGCCACTTATGTGATAATTCATGAGTACATGTTTTTCCCCAAAGGGGATAACTATACACTTCTTGGCATTGAGCTTGAGCTATAGACAGTGGTATCTAGTTCTATGAGCAGAGCTGTCTCTTCAGTTTCAGGAATGAAGTGCCAGAAATTATTACTGTAGAGGTTCGTGGTTTTCTTGAAGGATATTAATTTCATAGACCACTTCTGCAACTGAATCTACATTAAATGACAAGGGGTTCTCCTAACATACAGGACAAAGCACAGAGAACTCAAAAAAAAAAATAAGTCTGTACTGGGAAAGGAGACCATCAGCTGGCAATAAGTGTAAGATGATAAAAAGCATATATAATAAAAAAGTGATTGTCCTTACCACCTCATTGTCTCTAGTCCTGCTGCAAAACTTAGGAATAACACGGCAACATTTTTCATTTTCATCCCATTCTTCATTGTCTTGGACACAAGGAAAGATTTTCACAAGTAATGATGAATCTTTATTTTTCTTTTCTTCAGTTCCTTTTCCTGCTAAATCATCACAACACTCGATTTCCTAAAGAAAACACATTTTAAAAACAGACTTTATTCAGTTGCTTATTTTTTCTAAAGACACAACCTAATTTAGATTTATGTAAATACCCTCAAGTAGGGTGGCCGCGGTGGTGTAACGGTTAGCGTTGCCACCTCACAGCAAGAGGTTCTCCAGTTTGATCCTCGGCTGGGATGCCTTCTGTGGAGTCTGCATGTCCTCCCTGTGGTTGTGTGGGTTTCCTCCGGGTGCTCCGGTTTCCTCCCACATCCCAAAGACATGCTGTAGGTGGATTGGACACTCTAATTTTGCCCTAGGTGTGAGTGCATGCGTGTGTGTGCCTTCTGTGGAAGGTTGGGTGCCGGGCTGGCAACTCGACACTGTAAAACTCCACTGCCAATCTTGAGCGGACAGGTGATCTGCTGTGGCGACCCCTAACTGGGAAAAAGCCAGAAGAAGAAGTAAATACCCTCAAGCAAAACTGCGACTACATCATGGGACTTTTAATATTAATATAACACTATTAGTACAGTATAAGTTAACCATGCAGTATTTATCTCAAGGTTAAAAAGCTAGCATTAAATCAATAATATAAGCAGTGGAGGAAAGCACCTCCATGCTTCTAAATGTTATCCTTACTACCCTGCCACATACTTTCAGAGCTTTTGTTCTCTAATTCACACAGCACTTCTTAAAAGGTAGGTGTCTCTCATTCTTATCTGTATGTGTATTTCTCTCTCTCTAAATGTATGCATGTATGTACAGTAAAAAAACAGCAAAATGAGGTAAAAAATGATAGAATACAATCAGCAAAGTGCAAAGGAAACTCACAAGGTACTTTTTTTTTTTACTTTGGCAGTGGATGCTTTGGATTTCAGTAGAATCTCTCCAGACCTCTGGCAAAAGTCGCCAAACGTTGAACCGCAGCAGTTAAAATAACGTAAACTCACACAAACATGAGGCTTAAATACAGACAAAATTAAACACTGTTAAGCTACGCTAGCAATTTATTTAACATTTGTTAGCTGGATATGCCCGACTGAGCAAGGGCCCTTTTTCAGCAGAGACCCAAGGAGATAAGCTCCAGGTAGTAGTCATTAGTGATACAAGGAATCGCAGAAACAAAAACTACAAGTATGATAGATAATCTTACTAGAGAGGTAATACAGAGGTTGTTATACATGCAAATTAAATTTCAAAGATATAGCACATAATAAAATTAGCCAACAGATAGAAGGGGGGATTGAACTTAAAAATGAGGAAGTCTGTATAATATATGAAGAGCAAGTAAGCAGGTTCAGGAGTATTTAACTTAAGTATCGATACAATGAAAAACTATTCATGAGTAGTTCTTACACAAAACGGATTATGGTTAAGTGAAGTACAAAGACAAACAAAGCAATATGAGAGAAAACGGTTAGGTTGGATGACAGCATAGTCAGGACAAAGAGTTCAGTAGGATTTATTTTAGGGCTTGCTTGAAATTGTGAGAATTGGATATAGTTCTAAGGGTGAGGGGTAGTTTGTTCCAGGCTAAGGAAGTTGAGTAGCTATACAGTTGTTGGCCAATTGATCTTTTAGGCTTATAGATTTCCAAGAAGGACAGGTCTCTCAACACAATGAACTCTCCTCCAGTAATCTTCAACTCAGATGAGTGTCAGCCTACTCACTTCTGTCACAAGGGTGCAGGTAGGGCCCTCCTAATGTAACATGGTTGGAATAGTGCTGAAGTATAACAATACAGTCTAGCTTCAGCAGATTTTAATCTAGTCAATGCTATGTACTAGCTACTTAAGACAAGAGAACAGCTTTTTTAAAGTGCAGAAAAATACAGTAAAATAAGAAAAAAGATACAATGTAGTCAGCAAAGTGCAAAGAAAACTCAAAAAGTACTTATTTTTTTCGATTTTGGCAGTGGATGCTTTGCATTTCAGTATACTGTCTCCAGACCTCTGGGAAAAGTCACCAAACATTGAGCAGCTCCAGTTAGATGACCTTCAGTGGTACCACCCTCTGCACAAACTGGCATCTATTCGAGCAGCTGTGAACAATGGGAGACTATGGAGAGTGTTTTCTATAGAGAATTTTAAACTGGAGAGGTTTGCTTATATACAAGGCACAGTCATGCAAAAGTGAGGCTTTTATACCAGCAGGATGAAAAACCTTTACACAGTTAATCCCTCAGGCCAATCAAATAAAACACAATAAATTTTAAACCAGCAGTTTCCCACTTGTATGGGTTGAATTCAGCTCTGCTCCTACCAGTGTGCAAAAGAACCCTCTTATTGTAACATGAACTGGTTTTGAGCTCAAATGCAGTTTCAAATGCTTAACAGAATTCCTGTAGTATCAGAAATCCTTGGAAATAAGTTCAGTAACTCTGAGAAATATTCAGCAAAATGCAGAAAAAAATGTACAACTTAAGAGAATATTTTGACACACACAGGAGAACTTTGGCAAGCTCAGAACAGCTTTTGCAGTACCAGAGGAGGTTAGAGAATATTAGAATACTGTTAAAGCAACCTAAGAGCAGTACTTTAACAAACTAATGGTGTTTCGTTAACATGAGCAGGCTGAAAAACAGTGCCAAAGTCAAACAAATCAATAAATGCAGCACAGAAGTGTTACATTGTACTGAGGCCAATCCCTTAGGCCAATCAGATAAAAACACAATAAACTTTAAACCAGCAGTTTCCCAGTTGGATGGGTTGAATTCAGCTCAGCTCCCATCAGAAAGCAAAATAAGCTTATCT